>NW_020210952.1:0-1114 GCF_003070985.1 Temnothorax curvispinosus | reverse complement strand
AATAACGCTTATAGCAGATAAACAAAAATCTTGTCTGTATTTGACATTACACTCGTGAAAATTAAGCGTGTAAAAAATCTGCAAAAGAAATGGAAACGTGCAAAGAAACTATTGTCAATAACATCACACATACACACACAAAAGAAAATGTAAATAATTGATTTCTTTATTATTACAATAATTTGAATATTGAAATTATTTTGTACCATATGCTTTCTCACACTTATATGTATGTGATTAATAATAAAACATGTTAAGGGGATACTGGAGCCGTAGCCGAACTCGATCGGCGTCGGTAAAGAAGACCGGCGAACTATATCTGTCCTTGTATAGACAAAGATATAGACAAGGATAGCACGCTACATTGCACGCACACATACGCACGATGCACACCGACATTATACTTTTATATTACGCTTCCAAATCTTGATTTGGGGGGTTTATCGATGTTTTTCTTGTTGTGCAATTCGGGGGAACTTGTTTTCGCGTTCGTACCAATGGTATATCTCTTATATGAAATACATCTTGTGACGAGCTGACAGCTCGCCGCAACTCGAGACGCCATATTGGGATAAGAGTAGGATAAGGAAATCTGTACTTCCGTAATTTTTTCTCGTTTTCTATATAAAATCGGAGTTTCCCCGAATCATTAATGTATGTATGTACTGCAATTCTGGAGAAGGATTTTTAATTCTGTCAAATTAATACGACGCTACGTGCCGACAAAAAATGCCGGTAAAACAGACGGCTCCAGCATCCCCTTAAAAATCGAGCTTCTGAGCTACTGAGCTTCAAAGTTTTAACTTTTAACACGGAATTCCTATTCCGAGGTATTGTGAAACAGACATTTTAATAAATTGTGAAAAAAGTTTTTTCTAAATGTTTTTGAAAGACTAGTATATGATGCTTTATATAAAAATAGAATAATATGCGATAAGTTTCAATACCTTTGCGGTACTCGTTTTCGAGAAATACTTGTAAAGTACGCGATTTGAAGTTAACTTCATATTTTTTAGTTGTTATATGTAATATTTAGTAAATTAACTTTAGTAAAATAAATTTTTCTTTTTAAGCATGAATATAATTTGAGTATGACTGGAGCCGGAGAAGGTCT
>NW_020210951.1:0-1386 GCF_003070985.1 Temnothorax curvispinosus | reverse complement strand
CGGAGAAACACCGCGCGATCACCAAATTTTTCGGGATTCGCGGAGACAACGAGCTTGCCCGATGATTTCGATACGCCGACTGACGACGCGTTGCGTTGCTCCGAACGGTAACGCGCTCGCCTGATCGTCGCTGGTTGTACGAAAAACAAGTAAAGGACCGCCCATCACGGCAACCGAAGAATAGGGCCATGCGATGATCACGCGAGAAGCACGCTTCTCGAAGCTTCGTTTGCGCGACGAAACGAAAACCAAATAGACGATCGAACTCGTTCTCGAACATACCGCTTGCTTTGAAACGTAGTTTCAACATTACGAACGCAAACAACAACAAAAAAATGAACATAACGGCAAAGTTACTAAATTCGCAGTTTTGCTAACACATATACGAGCTATCCTAACGATAGGTTACCAATGAAAGCTAGAAGGTTTTTCCAAATAAACGTGATGCATATTTTTACATTTATACAATGATCCTCAGCCGCCCGCTTTGGCGAACTGAGACGCAGCTTATAACTAACTTATCTCTAACGCAAAGAGAATGAGACACGCAACGGAATATCACGAGTCGTTGGATGCATTATCTTCGACGGGCAGCACGCATAGCTGAACGATCGGACGCTTGAACTCTGACGTGGCGGTTTTCACCGTAACGACGCGTGTGAGACCATCCGAACCGGCGTGGAGGCGCGTAATACGCCCGAGTTCCCATTTGCAGGGAGGCAGAGCAGCACTACGCAAAAGTACAAGTTGCCCGATTTTTAGCGAAGGTCGAGGGTTGCGCCATTTTCTCCTTTGCTGCAAGGTGTTTACGTAGTCCTGAGACCACTTTTTCCAAAAGCGCTCGGCTACGTGGCGCACAACTTGCCATCTTGATAATCTATTTTTGTTGAGATGATGAAGCGACGGCTCAGGAGCGACGGTAAGAGCCGAGCCGATTAAAAAATGTCCCGGAGTTAGACAATCATAATCATCGAACGAATCTGATAAGGGCGCAATGGGACGCGAATTCAAACATGCCTCGATGGTGCATAAGAGAGTTGTGAACTCTTCAAACGAAAGAGTGTGATTTCCAAGAATGCGACGCAAATGGTGCTTCACACTACGTACGCCTGCTTCCCACATCCCTCCGAAATGGGGCGCAGATGGCGGTATAAAGTGCCACTGAATATTGTCGCACGCGGTTTTATTTCAGAACTGAGGATCGCGAAGAGCGGATCGATAAGCGATCGTGAGCTCCTTCTCAGCACCGACGAAAGTTGTGCCGTTGTCTGAGTACATCGCGTGTGGAAGGCCTCGACGAGAGCAAAATCTTACATACGCGTTAAGAAAGGCTTGAGACGAATAGTCGCTGACTAACTCTAAATGAATCGCTCGCGTAGCTAGACA
>NW_020210950.1:581780-618086 GCF_003070985.1 Temnothorax curvispinosus | reverse complement strand
TTTTTCGGAAAATAGATAATTGTATTTGTATTACTAAATATCTCATTGAAAGACGAATTAGAGATGAATAAGAATTATCTTTTAAATTGTTGATTATTTTGAACGCTTCTTTAATTTGAATCTTATGTTTGTATGTTGCAGTATCATCGTAGCTACGTGGCTGTATAACTCCGCCCGTTGCGCATCGGCGTGGTGAGTCAGAAATTTTTTTTATTGAGGCAACGTATCTATGATTAATCAAATATAGAGCAAATGTCTCGGTACATATATCAAATTATCATAATAAGTTATAGTATAAAAAATATTACATCTCGACCATCTTGTAGATCCGTTGCCTTAAAATGGATGGGTTAAAAACTGATTAGGGCAAATATTTAATCTTGGTGTTGTTTATCGATGTATTGTGCTTGAGGAAATACTCGCACACACTTCGCATCATCATTAAATCAAATTATGTTGATGAACTGCCGCGTTTCATACAAATATTACAATTTATTTTATAAAAAACGTGATGTTTATTAATTAAAAAGAATTTATTTTAACAAAATATCAATTTTACCCTAATTTTTTGTAACCTATCCATCTATTTTTGATTGAGAAATTGGCTTTATACTAGATAAAGTCGAGTAATGACGTGAGATCCTAAATATTCAGTTGAAAAACGCTAAAGTTCTTTAAATTATTTTAGAGTAGATAGTACAATTATAGTCCAAATATTTAATTTTGCAATAATACATATAACCAATATATTATATTAAAAATAATTTTGAAAAATGAAAAATATAACGAGATATCGATATGTAAGTTTATAAAGTTTATAAAGATTTGCATATATTGTTCAATTATATATAACAACGCGGTTATTGAATATTACAATATCCAATTATATTGGTATTATAGTTATAATACCAATCGTGTGGGAAGTTTTTTCCGGATCTCACGTTATTTATTCTGTATATCTTACTTGATACACTTTCAAGATGCGAATCGCATGAACAACATGCACAATCACTCATCTTCGTATTTTTGCGGTCGGTTTTCGCGGTCGGGTTTTGTATCGAGAAATTTTCCATTATTAATTTTTTTATTTTGTCCACATTACGAATTCAATTTTTTGTGGGATATAATTGAGATCAATATTCATATATAACGCGCGAAGTAAAATTTTGTCTATATATACTTACTTGATTACAATTCCAAATTAAATGAACGAGTCACAAAGACGGTCAATCAATATTCTCAAGCAAGTAACGGATTAGTGAAATTCTGTTTGACCATTGTTGTGTAGTCAATTTTTATAGATCAATATTTAATTTAAATTAATTATCTTCTCTTTTTTTTTATACGACCGATGTTTACATATAATTCGAATCGAACGTAATGCTATTTGTCGGCAATGATAATAATCCGACAATGGGAACGAGTTTTTCTTCTTTCTATTGGCATCTGGTGGAAATACAATCAGATAGCCAGAAATGACAAAAGGTTCAATCTGGCCCGAAGAAAGAAGACTGAATACAATAAGGTAAGTGGTCAACATTGACCACAATGGTAGAATACATATGGTAACGTGCAAAGTGGTTTGATATATCTAGGCTCCTTATAAGTCGTGTCGCGATCTTAAATAATTAAAGATATGTTGTATTTATAGGTTGTTATATATAGGTTGTTATAGGGTAGGGTAGGGTAGGAAAATTGTTAAGGTAGGTAGAAAAATGGATAAGTAAGATTATTTATAGATCGGAATACGGGTAGGTAGGTACTTAGGTAGAGATTCGGGTAGGCAGGGACAAAATAAAAATAATAACATAATAATATAATAATATAATATATATAATAATAATAATATAATAATAATAAATATAATTATATAAATTATATAATTATGAAATTATTAATAATAACAACTTTTAAAAAGTATCAAATTAATTGATAATTGCATATTAAAAATATGAAAATAATGTAATGTTAATTATGTAATCGGATAATACGACGGAAATCATGACGCGTTTCGTAAACATTCACTTTAAAACATTAGTAGTTTTTATTTACTAAAAGATTGTTAATAAAAATACTGAAGATCTTTCACTCAAAATTTTGTATTAAAAATTATCACTATTGTGGCAAATAATAGATAATTTACTAATGCCCATTTCTACCAATGTAGATTACCTTTAATCTCGGTTTAACTTACTTTCTATCTTTATCTAACTCTTAAAATTAGAAAAAGATGAAAGGTAAATTAACCGAGATTAAAGTTAATCTGCGTTGATAGAAATAGACATAAAGGAGACAGTTAAAAAAGAGATGAAGAGTGAGTTTAATAGAAGATTATACAGTTAACCGACGTCTAATGTTTATTTGTACCATGTACGAAATAACTTTAATCTCGATTTAATTTACTTTTTATCCTCTTCTAGTTTAAAGTATTATAAAAAGATAGAAAGTTAAACTGGAGATTAAAGTTAATCCGTATTGGTATAGAAATGGACATAAGGGGGACAGTTAGAAAAAGTGAGTTTATAATCGACGTTGATAAAACTGGCCCTAATAGTGTAATAATAACTGTATAATATTAAAGCTATATAAATAGCTCGCATCTGTGATATCTAGTCACAAGTTTAAAAAAAATCATAGAATATTTCCGATGAGTCCGATGAGAAATTTGAAATTGGCGCAGAGGACGCCACCGCCCACTGATCTCGCTCGCGCATGACCCGCGGGCAACTTCACGCGGCGCGGCAACAGCGGCAGCGGCGACGAACGACGACGACGGCCGACGGCGGCGCGGCGGGGATAACTGCTAATAATTATCAATGGCGCGATGACGCGGACGCCGTACTACAAATGGCGGGTAATGAAACAGCTGTTCACACCACCGTCGGCTCGACATCTAGCGGAGCGCGGGCGCGATCCGGCACGCGTCGGCGACGACGTCGACGTTGGATACGCCGCGGCGAGGAAGCACGTAGACGAGGTGCCAGAAGGAGGGCTAGAACGGCGGTGTCCGCTGGTGACCTGTCCAAGAGGAACATGGCTGCTGGCTGCTGCGGCGCGAAGAAGCAGAGGCTGGGCGGCGGCGGTGGCGGCCCCGCGGCGCCGCCGAGCCTGTCGCCGTGTGACGGCACCGCCATACGGCACGGCACTCCTCAATCGAGGAAACCCGTGACGATCGCCCAACCGGAGATGGGCTTCTACTGCTTCGACGTCCTCTACTGCCAGCTGCACCAGCTGGACCCGCCGAAAGCGCCCAACTTCAGCAACGAAGCGTTGTGAGTAATCCTCGCGGTGTTCCTCTCTGTCTTTTCTCTGTTTGCCTCTTTCTGTCTCTTTCCTTTGCGTCCGTCCGTCCATCTGTCCGTCTCGCTCGCGCGTCGCGTCAGCTGTTGCCTCTTCGCTCGTCTCCGATGACAGGTCGTCCGTGTCACGTCAAGTCTTAAAGACCGTGACGATTATTACGGAGATCGAATTTCGACGTTGCAGAGATATACGGAAAAAAAAATGATATTCTACCAATTATAATATTATTCGATTCTTATTTTTATATTTAGTTCGCGCGTAATGAATTTTGAATTCTGCTGAGCCGATCATCTCTGATCTCGATTTGACTGATCTAGAAGTCCAGCTGCGAAATCGGTTCAGGATGCATTATTATTGGTGCATTGTTTGGTCCTCACGGGTGTGGATTATCTGTCGGCGCGCGGTGCACGCATTATTACGGCGTGCTTCGATTTCTCTCATTGTGTAGCGCTATGCCAACTATGTAGGCCACTGAGGACGCTACGTTTGTTGCTACGATGCATATCTGCAGAAACATTTGTTAATGGGAATCGCGATGCCTTTCTCACAAATACCCTCGCATCGTGCCGTTATTTTAGCCTTGGGAAAATTTATTGCGAGATAATAAATCCAAAAATTATTTTTTGTCATTATTTTTGTTATATTTATTTTTATTATATTTTATTTAAAAATACTTATTTATTTTGTATATTGATTATATACCGTCGTAAATCTGAAGTCTTGCTAAATACAAAAGAAATTAAACATCCCGGTTTATTTTGCTTTTTTCTTTTCCATCCCCGATAGTTCGTTGCCTGATGAAAATAAAAACAAATGTGTCTGAACATGAGATTTTTTAATATATAGATACGTCTTTTCAGCCCTTTATTTGTGACATGGACAATAGGAAAAGATATGAGATTACGAGGTTGTATTGGTACTTTTAATGCGATGCACTTACATGCTGGGCTACGCGAGTACGCTACAACTAGGTGAGACCATGCAGGTTTCTCACATTAGAAGATAGAATAATATGTACATATAAATCATAAATATATAAGATAGATATTTATAGATGTATAATTATATGTATAAAATTATATAAATGTATATTTATAATATATATTTATAAATTTTACACGTATATACATATAAATGCCATAATGTATGTCATATTTACATTACATTACTTACGTAATTGTGATATTTAGCATAATGGTCTCGCATGCGTTTTTGATACACGTTTCTATATGTTTTTCTAAAGCGCGTTCAAAGACTCTCGGTTTAATCCTATAACTCGAGACGAGCTGCCGCGCTTGCATGTAAGCGTGTCGATTTTGCGGCATTTTGAAGACGGAGTTGACTATTTAGATTGGGAAGTGGGTGTGCACGGAATTCGCATAGAATTCCACAATGAGAAGGGTAACAAACGGACGGCTACTTACTTGCCCAGCGTAGCTATGGAGCAAGGTGCGTATCCGTGGTGGTAGAATAGGACAAGCAATGGAACCTCCCTCCCCCCGGGGGCGCCTTTATGAGAAATAATCTGTAATCTGATGTTCAGGATGGGACCAGATACAAACGATAGATTCTCTGCTACATAAGGGTGGCTTCAAAGGCTTAGTCACACCCGATATCCGTCGTAGCCTGAAACTGACTCGCTATCAAAGCGAGGAGGTCACCGTGAGCTATCAGGATTACATGACGCATTGTCACAATCGAAGATGCTAGCAGATCGCCTGGGGTCCCAGCCAGGGACCCCTGCCCCAACGATTCGCTCAGGCTCGTTATGCGCACACGGTCAATTCGTCTCATTTGCTAAACGATAGTACGCGATACAATTCTTTCGTGTCTGGACAACAGTGTTTGCAGATTGTCACGCAACCGAATCGTTCGACGTTCATTCATCCATTACCCTTACCTCCAATTACCCCAGTTATGATACCGATACGTAACAATCCATCCCTTTGGTGGAATAACGCAGGTCCGTCCTATCCGCCTGCACCGGTTTATCCTCGACCACCGCATCGCTTCTTAACGCAGGATACTGCGGAGCGCGGGGTACGTAAGCGAAAATGACATTGGAGGCGGTTATTTCTCGCAATTTTCCACTGTTTAAAGTGGTGCGTGTTTCTGTGTCTTAGCGTGCACGGCCTCCCGTTTATGGTACCGCGTGCTCCGTCTTGAGAATAATAATAGATCTTTCGTGTATGATGGCATCGCCTAATTGTTGCGTATTGTATTAAAAATCACAAGTAATAACTTTAAAAAGTTTTTAAACTTAATAAAAAGATATATTTGCATTGATATATATTTTTCAAGTACTTTAATATTGCATTAAAACAATTTTCCCGATTTGAATTTGATTTCAGATTGATAAATAATATTATTTACTACTCAATTATTCAATAGCTATATTATTTATTAATTCTACTTTTTTCATAAATGCATTTAAATCTCATTTCGTTATAACAATTAGCTCTGCCATTATATTGTGAAGAATCTGTTTGTATTTGCATCGATAATATAAGAATGACAATGAATACTTTTATAAGACAGTGATTACATATAAAATTCACTGCCTACTTTCATACGATATAATGTACAAAACAATGTCGGAATCATTCCATTTTTTGTATAATGTATATGATATATCTATAACATTCTTATACATTAAGTGAAAATTGGAAAAATTTGATGTTTTTGATAAATTTATTTTTATTAACGTTTTTCATTGGTTATAGAATATGTTTTAGCTACATTATAGAGATAGAGCATCAGTTTGTATTACAAAAAAGGATCGTTAAAATATAATACATCAGTTATGCATTTAATCGCATCAAAAAGACAGCAAGTTTGACAAAGAAACATAAATCTTCTGTGGTTAATTGTGATTTAGTTATTAAAGTATAAAAAAGAATCATAACACAGTAGAAATATAAATATTAGTTACGTAAGCTAGACGTAAATGTGAAAAAGTATAAATGATCTCATTGTGAGTTTGTGTTATTCGATTGATAAGATATCTCATAATTTCGTGATAGTTGCACCATTTGCGACATCTTACGCCGTGCATCTATTGATATATATTTCACAAATTTTAATCGCATCTTGCAATTACGATATAAATTAAATTAATGGTATATTTTTCAGCGTTAATTCTTACTTCCCTTGAATTGCCAGCTATTACTTTATAGTATTAGTAGCTGGCTTTAAACACTGCCAATTTATTCGCCCTGTTATATCTTTTTTATACTGATAGGAGTACTCGTTAGAAATAAATGAAAATTGTTATTGTATCTCTCATATTTGTTGTAGTATGTGTTATTCTCTATGTTATTCGTATTAGTACGCGTTATTTACGTAAAACGTTTTGCATCGATAATAATTAGCAAGTTCCTAAAATCTTGCTTTTTGTGAATCTCGGCATAATAAACGTCCAACGAACTGCCACATACTTGTCGATTCACATATGCGCTCATTCGGTCTATGGAATTCCGTTTGCATAATGGACATTATTACGGTTTACACGTGTGAATGATGCATTTTCACCGGTGAGAACGAAAATAATTCTATCTAGCGTTGTGTAATTATATTTTGCGATATACAAGTACATTGTATATTCGTGAATTTACTGAAGAGTTTACGAAAATATAATAAAAACGCACTTACTTAAAAGTAAGTCATTGATCACAATGCAATTAAATATATATAGCCGCATTGAACATATTTCAGATGGATAATCATTAATTATCGTACGAATCTGCTGAATGAAATCATTCTGTATTTTGTGAAACTGCCATAAAAATCTACTTGATATACGCATTTTGTAATTGTGTAGAGTAAGCACTTTATACACGTAGAGTTTATTACCGTACTTTTAATCTTTCTCTAATTAATACGATGTAACGTGAGATTGCACGACGAAAAGTATTAATAATTTCTAAAGCAAAGCATACTTGTCAGATTAATATTTATTATCGTACTTTTTATCGTATCTCATACTAGTGTAATATTAATACGATATCAAGCGAATGTGTGCTCACTTTGATTGCATTTGTAAATTAATAATGCAGCGAGACCCACGGGTTATTCTTTATTTATTCATAAGTTGAACACAGCGAACATAACTCTCTCTCTCTCTCCTCTCTCTCTCTCACCTTTTTCTCAGATTAAAAAACCAGTAGAATTCATGCAAAAATTACATCAAGGTACTACAAACAATTTTTATTTTGCAATAAAAAGATAAAATAAAATAAACTTATATTGTCATAAGAGGATCATTGTAATCAATTCTTTCCGCATTATTCCTTACTCTTTTCTGTGCGAAATTTTTTTCTTTAATATATAACTATTACACGTGCGATATAAAATAGTTATATATTAAAAACAAAGAAACGCAAATGCAAAAGATGTAAAAACACGTAGTTAAAAAATGTAGACCTATGCATGTATGTAAAATATTTTACATTTGTTTCATATACATATACGTACAATCTCGCTAATCAGGCACTATTAAAAACCAGGCTGTGCTGGATTAATGGATTTGCCGGACTATTGAAATGTAAGGAATATAAGAGGCAAATAAAATATTTGGGTATTTTGAAACTTCTGAATTTACAATCTATTAATCCGGTACAATCTGATTTTTAATAGTGCCGGATTAGCGAGATTGTACTGTACACATATATGTATATGTATACACAGAGTTCCCCGAAATTCGCAAATCAAAATATTATAACAAGAAAGTCTGCTATAAAACAGTCACGAAAAAAACTAAAAAAATCGCAGACTTTTATTACTTAAGTAATAAAGCGATTTTTTATTCTAAACACGATAAGTTTTCGAAATATAACTATATATACGAAATAAGTTGCACGTAAATGGTGCTTTGATGACGCGATAAGGGATTCGATTTCAGGATAGAATCGTCTAAAAATCTAAAATATGTCTAAAAGTGGGCTTTATATATTACATTCTATTTATATGTTGCAAAGTCTCTTTCTCTCTCTCTCTTTCTCGCTCTCTTGCATTTATATATGTATATATTATATATATATATATATTTTTATTGTGCAATGGAACGTCTGTGAGATGGCGCCATAGTATCGCGCGCGCGAGTGCGACGCGACCGGCGTCGCGACGCACAGTCGGAGTAGTCGAACTACTTCAGACTGATCGGAGCACGGAGCCGCGTCGCGTCGTAGACGCGCGTATATCAGCCGCGGCATCGAATCCCACACAACTCGACACGTTCTCCATGTGTAGACGAGGCGCGCACTAGGCGACCACGTCGTCTCTGCAGTTACGTGCCGTGACAATTCTCCGTACCGGGAAATTGACAGTGAATCCCCTTTGACCGCCGCGGTCTCTTGTTCGCCACGGGCGTCGACATATTGCGCGTTCCGGACGAGATCTCGACGATCGGTGTACGTTTTTCTTCCCCCGATGAGTTTATCTCGTTTCGCGCGAGAAATCGCGAAGCCGTGAGGGATCGCGCGTCTCATTGCGCGTCGTTTTCCAACAACGGCGTAGTTCGTTCGCGTTCTTTCACGCCGGCTCTCGCTACGCTCCATGTGCGGCGTAGTTGCGTGGTACCGTCGCTTCCCACCCTCGTAGACGCGACTGGGGAATGGGGATGCGTGATGGGATCGACGTCTCCTCGCAGCTGTCGCGGTAAGTGATCGCGCGGCGTATGGATGCGGGGAAATCGGGAAAAAAAAATACGAATTAAAATTTAAGACGTTCGCTCGCGCGAGCTTGTCGTTTTCACTTGCTCAGAACGCTAGTCTCCTATAAATTCGTAAGATTAAATTCGCTGGATTAAAACCGATGGAAAATACCGATTGTTTTCCGTGCATATTTTTAAACAGTTAAAAGTAGATAAATTATTTTATAGCAATTAATACTATTATGAGTAATTAGCTCTGTTATAGTAGATTTTGTATCTTCTAGAATTGTTTCGAATAATAATTTCGAATAATAACCGGAAAATATTTTTCTGATTTATGGAATTTGTAATAAACTATACGTATTTGTGCGAATATATACTATATTAAAAAAACCAAGTTTTTTATTTCTGTTATTACATGTGATTATTTTATCTTATTATTTGTTATTAAAACTTAACATTAACTATTAACTATTAAAACAATTCGAAATTGTTACTCATTTGAGAATCATCTAATTTTTTCATATTCCTGGTTTCCGATGTTAAAACGTCAAATTCGCGAAACTTAAGTTTTTCTTTCTGGAGAGAAGGCGCGATAAATAAATTTTTACACAAGGGTGCCTCGCATGTCAGTGATCGCTTCGCGCGGAAGGGACTCGCGGATGAGCGAATAAACGAATGTCGCACCGACGCCGGTCGATCGTATTGGAGGCGCGAAAAGGACGACGGAAATCACGGAAAGACGGGACGGCGAAAATGGCGGGTGATGAAACAGCTGTTTTAGCGCGCGCCGCGCCATCTGGCGGGGCGCGCGCGCGACACGGCACGCTACGGCAACGAAGAGGAGGACAACGGCGGCAGCGACGAGGACGACGACGGCGGCGGCCGCGACGGTCGGACGAGTGTTGAGACGTATACGGGTCGTAGACCGTTCGTGTCCGCAGTGCGGGTCGCAGTGGTCGACGGCGACGACGACGACGGCGGTCGAGACGGTAACATGGCTGCCGGCTGTTGCGGTACGAAAAAGCAGAAGCTCAACAATTCCGCGAGCGTACCATGCAACGGCACAGCGATGCTGTCGAACGGCACGCGTATACGTAATACGCCGATCGTTCAGCCCGAGATGGGCTTCTACTGCTTCGACGTCCTCTACTGCCAGCTCCACCAACTCGACCCACCAAAACCGCCCAACTTCAGCAACGAAGCATTGTGAGTGTTGGAGACATCGTACCGAGCTAACTGAGCTAGTCACAATAGTCACCTCGGCGCTCAGCGTCCAACGTATCCCTTCCTCCCTGTCCCCGACTATGCGTCGCGTGCCGTATCTTTCTCTCTCACGCGCGCCTTCATCGCTCCACCTCCCTGCCCCGCCTCCCTCTCGGCCTCCCCTGCATCGTGGCACCTTTTTTTTCTCTCCATCGCTCTCCTTTTTCTCCCACCATCCACGCCAGTGCGTCTCTTTGTTGAAATCGCCACTGCTTTTGTCTTCAACTATCGTTGTCGCGGAATAGAGGAGCGGGGGGAGGGGGGGGGGCAGGGAGGAAAGACGACGAGAACGTCGGTGTCGTCGGTACTCGGCATGCGTCTCCCTCTTCTGAAGGACGCGTCTTATATTTTCGGAACCTTCTGCTCCGTCTCGTGCTGTTGACTTTCCACCGAGGTTATTCCGCGAGATGCCAGCGTTTTGCTTCTGAATAATTTATTGACATATAAACGTTTTTAGAATTTGTTTTTCTTTATGTTTCCCAGCTCCCTTACAATAAGATCTTCAATAGAGATTGATATCACGATTCCCCTATGTTTCTCACTCCTGCTCTATTTTACTCTTCTTGTTTAGAAGATGATTATTGATCATTAGTGTAATGCATTTTAATGTTTACGCAAACTGTTTACTGTAGAGATGATATAAACACCTTTTCAATATTTATTTAAGAAGAGCCTGCTTATGTAACACTTTTCTGTACTTGCGTAATTAAAATTGTTGAGAAGTTAGTTTATAGCACAGGCTCTCTTATAAAAATGAAATAATGTTCGGTTTGAGGTGATCTCGTTAACTCATCTTCTCCATGTCTTTCCAGTCCCTTGTTTGTAACATGGACTATCGGAAAGGATATGCGACTACGCGGCTGTATTGGTACATTCAATGCCATGCACTTACATGCAGGACTTAGGGAATATGCTACTACCAGGTAACATGTATTCTCTAAATCGGCCAGGCCAGAATTTTGGATTACGCTTTTAAATGACCGATTGTGTTTCGTAGTGCTTTCAAGGATTCACGATTCAATCCTATAACACGAGAGGAACTTCCACGTTTACATGTAAGCGTTTCTATATTGCGGCATTTTGAAGACGGCGTGGACTACTTAGATTGGGAGATAGGAGTCCATGGGATTCGCATAGAATTCCATAATGAAAAAGGCAACAAGAGAACTGCTACTTACTTACCTGATGTTGCGACTGAACAAGGTAAATATGTATGTTCGCTGTGGATCGTTGAAAAGCTGTTCATTGTTCGTCATATTTCTTAAATGTGTGCTTTCATCTATTAAATCATGATTTTTTTTTAAATAGGTTGGGACCAGATACAAACCATAGACTCGCTATTACATAAGGGTGGCTACAAGGGCTTAGTTACACCGGATATTAGACGCAGTGTGAAGCTGACGCGATACCAGAGCGAGAAGATTACTGTAAGCTATCAAGACTACATGACACATTGGCATAACCGACGATGCTAGCAGCTGGCTTGGGGTCCTATCCAGGGGCCCCTACCTTGCCAAACGCCAGGCACGTTTTGTTACAAAAATATCTCGGACACAGTTAACGCGCCGTATCCACAATATAGTACCACTCAATACAACTCTTTCATGGCCAATCAACAACATACGTTAGTTATGGTTCAGCCGAATCACCCCACATTCATACACACACTTCCGCTGCCACCAATTCCTCCGGTTGTGGTACCTATGCAAAACTATCCACCGTTCTGATGGAATTATGCGTACCGCATCCTTCAGTACGCTGTATCGTTATTCTTTACAAACTTTTGTAATGCAAAGAAATGAATTAAATGCATAAAAGAATATAATATTAAAGGCGGCTCTTATGTACATCTTCTATTGCTTGAATTGGTGCCTATTATATATTTTGATTCAGCAAGCATTTATTGTCTCTATTTTTTTTCTCTCTTTCTCTCATTATCGGTTCTTGTGCGATTTATTCGTCTGTGAAAAGAAATGCGGAAAAATACAATCTTGAGTATGGTGGCAATGTTCTTCCAAAACATTTGTTGTAAGTATAAATAATATTATCGGCATAGAGACATTTGTATATGATAGACTCTTGTTCTCGTATTGTACAATTTTATGATTGTTAAATTTGAACTAGAAACAAAAATAATCTATTTGCGAGTAACAATGCAATTTCAGTTTGCTGTCGAACATTTGACTAGCCATTGATCGTTATGATAAAATGTAAATACTATACGATTAGCTTTGCCATTATGCCATCATGCTAGGACATTAGACACTCATTAGTATCTGTGAAAGGAGGGACACGAAGAATTTTCGAATACATAATACGAATACTGTCTGTATAATTAATTGTGACTATATTAGTCCATCCACATTCGATAATGCACAAATTCGTCATGGTCGCCTGTTGACGTTGCTCGTGAAAGCAGATAAAAATTATCAGCGAACAAATGTATGCGAGCAACGAAATACTTTGATTTTCTTAACAGTCGAGAAAAAATTTAATTGGGGCATTCTGTAAAGTATGAATGCATTGTCATGTAGAACGGATAAAATTATTATTTTCTTTTTAAGATCTAATATAATCGTTAATTATTCATATTTGCGTAATATCTGACACGTAATAACACTATAACATCTGAACAGAATTTCTTTGCATCAATGGTATAAATAAAAATTTTTCTTAAATTGTTATGTCTTGTACTGCGACTTATTTATGAATATTGATTTCTCTCTTATCTGTTTTCATTAATATATGCAAATTGTTGTACAATGAAACACAAAAGTGACATGAAGATATTTTGTAAATTTTTAATGTTGCATATTTATACCATTCCTACAATGAAGTTTGAGGCAAGTTTAGATTACAGTCCAAAGTTTTATTACAGCAAAGGATTCTCGCTACTAACAATAATTTACTTTAATAAAATTATTGTTTGATTATTTTTAAATTTCTAAAATTTTGAATTTCTATCTTGATGCAAATTTGTCACAATATCTAATAAAAACTGTTATGATTTGTTTTAATTTACATCAGTAAATGAATTTTAGAATGGGACCTCTACTGTAAATAAGCAATGGACTATACTACAACTAACAAAAAAAAATATTAGATACAATATATAGACACAATATATAGATTTAAGACATTAAAACAAAAATGACGATCTCATTGTGATGTTGATTGCTGTGCAAATCATGGTAATGACTCATTCATTATAATGACATCAGATAAAATCTTTTCCCACTTAAAAGTAGATAAAGATAATATGGAAAAGAGCAAAAATGCAGTTGTATGTGCTGTAGATGTATGCAATTGAGTTATGAATTACGTGCATTTGATGAAATGGCACAGGAAACGATATACCGGAAAATCTCTGTCAGTGTACCTTAAATGCGCGGTATGTTTAACAACATTGTCACATATAAATAGAAGTTCAGGCATATTTTATATTAAACTGTCTTGCTTCTTAGATTCCACGGCTATATGATAGCTGAGTTCATTCACTGCCAACATAATCATTGCTGTAGGTATTATACAAATCCTACTCCTACCGAAAGAGAGTAAACAGATCACATTGTTGTACTTTGGTTGAATTGATGCGTCCGCATCTGGTGTTATCTTTTATATATTCTTATCGCATACACATAGTTCCTGGGATCTCCTTGCTACTCGGGCCCCTGTATAACGCGTCCAGTAAACTGCCAGTAATATACTTAACTCTAGAGTAGTTGGCAAATCAAAACTGCGGTCACTTGTGCCCAATTTGACTTTGGAAACCAAATCATACGAAAAGATTCTTTTTTTTTCTGATTAAAATATCTAGAAAATTTAACATAGGCATGTAAAATAGGGATGCTACATTTTCGTTTGTGAATACAAGCTGGGGTAGAAATTCAAGAAGTTCCCAAATTTAATTAATAATATGATGTTCAAGTAGTCCGTTTAACATAATAGAGGGATAAGCGTAATTTGACTTCGATCGTAATTCTCGTCTATTAAATATTGGAAGTCTATGTCAAATATTTCCAGATTTCCATGATGAAATATGTATCTAATCGGAGTAATCGAAAATATCGAATTTGCTATTTTACTTGAGCCTATAAGTAAATTCGTATTACATTTAACAATATGAAACAATACATACGTTTGACTCGATATTGTATAAGTTAAACTTTATATTAAATAAAGCGGAAGAGTCAACATTGTATGGGAAAATTCTCTTGAATCAGAAAAGTCGTATGTATCATCAATATTTGAAAAGCAGCAATCTTTTTAAACAGTTGGAAAGCGTTTATTACTGTAACAAATCATATGGTGCCTAGATATTGGATTAATTTCGAGAAAAGGAAGTAGATATGTACGAGACGCATAGTTGTCTTAATAAAAACAAGAATATCAGTGAATGATTATAAATAGACATCTTATAATATTATGTCAATGATAAAATAAAAATACATTTTATATTCTATGAAATATATATACATACTATGATCCTTTCGTTGTCCTTACAATGTTATTATTAAATACTGATCTAATATAAAATGGAGTAAAATCTACGTCGCGATGATTATTTCTTCAATTTATATATTTTGCTATAGTTATATATAACGATATTGTACACGAAACTTAAAAATCATCTTTTTGTTTCAAATTTTGCTTCTTTTCTTCTTGCATTAGATACTGTATGTCTATAATGCGAAGGAAAGATCTGATTTCTAAATACGTTATAAAACCAGCTAGCAGTGATTGAAAAACGAAAATCATTGCAATTTTTGGGAACAACGGCTGATAGGCTGACAGGATAGTGCCGAATGTTTTTCTTACGTCAGTTATGTGCGGCACATTGTATACTCCACTGCCAGCAGCGATCTACGAGTCCAATATAATAAGTAGCGTAATAAACAGATTGGAAAGAACATGACAGTAACGTGTAAAAAAAGTCAAGTTCTTACTTGAAAGTTTGCAACCGGTGCCATTATCAGTGGCAGAAACAGCCCGGTACAAGTTTGCGCCAAGGCTGATCTAGTTTCCAAGCACAAAGGACAAGATATTTCTAATGACAACAGTTTGTTCAGGATAAACTGAAAAATATGCATAGTACTTTGTATTATCTTCTTGTTCGGGTTGCTCGATCAAACTCAATCCAACTCAATTGGGTTCTCACTCGCCAATACCTCTGTATGAGAGAGACCTGTCGCTATAGCCGGTGTTACCGCGAGACCTAACATCGTAGGGAGAGCCCCGTAATCCCGGAGCTTTAGCTTCGCCCTGAACCGATAATTAATGTACACACCGGTGAGCGATGCCACGCTGACCAGGATAGCGCGTCCGGTTGTCAACGGCCATCTAAATAAAATTTACCATTTTTTATCGGGCGTCATGTCATTTTTTGTGAGGAAAATTTTACGAGCGACAAAATAGAATCGTTCGCGCGAACGCGTACGACGGGTGTGTGCGTTGCACGGCTTTTAAATAGAGAGTAACGTAATGGGGTTATGTTACACGTCGCTGCGTGGTCTCCAATTCCTGATGATACGATACTGTTCCGCTATAGCCTCGTATCTCGGCGAAATATTTTTCAATGTATCCTGCTGCTGTGCATCACGGATTATGTATTGCGATGACCGCGATATATCCATTTTTTTTTTAATGATCTTTCAGGACTTCGCGCGGCAACACGGGCAACACGTGCTCACCACAAGTCACAACTTTGGTTATCCGCAGTATCCGCACACTCCGCACTACACTACACACCACAGACGGCACAGACTTATATATATTACACACTACACGTTATAACGTAACGTAAGAGTTACGCAATAGATTTGTTCGCTCGTACTCGAATCAACTTAATCAGTAATTAATTTAACGGGCATAATTGCTTATATTGAAATTTTTAACTTAATATATCTATTCTAATTTTTTTCTATAAGTATATCAAACAAAACAAAAGTAAAAGGAAATGGATAATTTTGCCTATGTTATAAAATGTGTGTGTATTTTATAACAAATCTCGTTTCTTAGTTAATTATAATTTTGCTTATAAAAAATTTTGATTTTTACAATCCTCTACGTTATTAAGACGTTATTAAAACGTCACCTAAAAGGCAAAAATATCATAAAGTCACGTCTTTTTAACGTCTTGAAATATCGTCATCGATCTGTGACTTATTCCTGACATTTTGACGTCATTATTACGTGATTATAAAAGGACAATTGACGTAACGATCGACTGACCAAAAACTCACGTAAAAATCACGTAACGCTGCTGCCTGGAGTTATTATCCAATAAATGAGAAGATCGTTATATTATTTGAACTTATTTTTTTCACTTATATAATTATATTTTATAACAAACTAGTCTATAATTACAAAGTCAAGTATTTATATTAAAAAAGTATGTTATTTTAATAAAAATATTTCTATTTACAAATAACGTACGTGTTACAGACAAAATTATTTTATACAATATTATTCTAGTTTGTATGAAAGTAATTATATCAGAAAGTTGCGCTAATTAAGAATAAAGAATAGTATGTATATTAAAGTTAAACATATACAATTTCAGTATTGCACGATTATATACATTTGCACTATTCTGTCGCGGATTTAGTTGCAAATTCTATAAGTTGTATAAAGCGGTCTTATATAACCGCTTATAACTGACATTTAGTTTTTAGAAGAAGACGATGTATGCATATAATAGTCTGAAAGAGAGGAGAACGAAAAAGTTATGACAATATGATGACAATTATAATAACCAGGGAATACTTACTTATCGTTTAGAAACGTTTCCGAAATGTCTTACAAACGCTCATAAAACGTTACATACGCGTTCAAATATATAACGAATATATAATGAAAGCAACATGTATTACCTGGGAAGCTATCTCTTGAGCTAATGGTACTACAGTTGGTAATATCATTATTGAATGATTTATTTGTACCAGTTAGTGATAACGTTGTTTTCTGTATCACAATTAGGAAGCACTTGCATGAGTGTATTTCAGCTACATGTTTATTGTTATCAATTTTGCGCTAAGTTTACATGAATGGAATTTTAGAATTTTTAATTAGGGATAGACATTAATTCCAATATTTTTTTATATTTTTTTTTTTTTTTTTTGTCAAATTTATTGGATTTTACTTTTCGTCACGCAGAGTTTCAAGCCAAGCTATAAATCATTACAAATTAAATTCTCAAGTATCTTGTTGACTGAACCTCGAATCAAAAGTTTACTTGCACTTAACACATTTTTTTATGATAAAACTTCACTATCTCTAATAGTTATTTAAAAGTTCGATTAATGCAAAACTTCCTTTATTTAAATTGCTTGAAACACACATTATATTCGACAATTTAATAAGGGAAAAGATCTATCAAAAGTTTTATTTTTAAGAAAAATTGTTTATGTTTCTTGACGTTTTTTTGTGTGTAATTGCTTGAGCCACGAGTGGGTAATTATAAGATTGTAAAATCATGAGATGTGTTAAGATTACACGCCCAACAGATACGGTCGCGAGCGCATTGCTGCAAACGTCCACGCAAGATGAGGCCCGTGTCGAGTTAGCTTTGAATCTCGAGTACGATTTTGTCGTGACGAATTACGCATGCGATGCCGAACTCGATTTTGCTGTGAAACATTATGTCATGTGAATTGGTAACAAGATGCGGCCTCCACAGTCGCACGCGTGTGCTGTCGACGGACATGTCCTTTGTAACGTGATGTGTGCCTTACAAAGGCATAAATCCCTATACAGATAAAGCCCGCGGTTCCACGTGGCGAGATATCAACAAAATTTTGTTAAAACTCCAAAAATCACCTATAATATTGAGATACATAAAGAGATGAAAGGAAAGAACCTTTAAATTTTTATACTTGCTCTGCTCCATCAAACATAACACAATTTAATATATCATAAACTATGTTTATATTAAAAATGATGTACGTATATCTTTATTCTGGACAGTAACAAAATGACATTTATCGCTGCATAACTTTGGATATATCCAATTTTACTTGTCACATATATTAACAATGATTTTTAGGACCTTTTACTGGCTGCGAAATATTTTTCTATTAAACATTTAATAGAATTATGAAGTCAAAATATAAAATGAAAGAAAAAAAAAACATTAAAGAAAATAAATAATTTGGCTTCTCTTGACAGAATGATTAAATTACTTACAAATATTAATTTTTACTTTTTTTGCATCAAGTCCATAAATATCCCACCGCCTTCTTGACAACTGCTACTCAACTGCAAACTCATTGCGCGAAAAACTGCGTCAATTTGAAGTATATGAAACTTACAATTGGACGATTTACTCGAGATCAATGTTTCATAACGTACCCACAGAAATATATGTCTTTTATCAAATTTAAAGACATGTGATAAACCGGAAGGAAAAAGAAAGATCTTTTTTTCCGGGATGTATCTTTCGTAAAAGACGATTAATCATCTCATCCCACATGTTTGGCGTAGGATCAGCCCACGTGTATCCGATTACGTTCGAATGCCTTCGCGGAAACTTGCGACAAATCGGTCGAGCGTCAGAGTGTGCTCGGCGCTGCAAAAGCCTTTCATCAACGAAATGTAAACGCATTGACGCATTCTCCGCGCGTATCGAGCGGACGTTTATGGCCATGTATGGTGCAACGCGGGGCGAGAAACACCGCGCGGCCATTCTGCGTTCGTTGCGGTGTGTTTTATCACTCGGTGATTAGGTGCGGTGGCGGCGGTGGTGGCCGCGCCGGCGGTGGCGGCGACGAGCAAAGTTTGTATAATGTACGATAAAGGCGATCATGGAGGGCGCGATGCGCCCGCCCCGTCTGTCGTATTCATTCAACGGTCGTGTTATCAGCGCGTCGCCCCTTTCGACGAATCGACCCTTTCGATGGGGACGTTAAATTCCGCTCCCCTTCTCTTTTCCGTCCCTCTCTCGTCCTCTTTCGCCTGTTTCTCGAGTTTCGTGATCTCTATAGGCATCAATTTCAAGCGAAATGCGCGTCGGAATTTTGCACGCGGAAATCCGCGAGTTATTGGAAAAGCGCAGACGGAAACGACGCTGATACGAAAACATTCATTTATTTGCATTGAACTAAACATTAAAATAAATATGAAACAATTGTAAAAGTTTGGCAATACTTACTTTGACTGGATCGATTTTTATCTCGTTATGTCCTGGTCGACGGTCGACATGTTCCGCAACAAACGACGCAAATTAACTAGCAATTTCATCTACGAACAATATTTAATTTCATTTAAATTATCAATATTCGATTCAATGTATTCCGAATATTCGATTCAACAATTAATTCAATGTATTATTTAACAATGTAAACCGAACGTTATGATTTCGTGTTGTGATAGTGTTATTTACTCGTTAATTTTCATGTGGGCGCGGGATTAGCTTTTGGCAAGCAAAATAAATTTATTACTAGAACGCGAATTTTCATGTTGATAACGTAACAATGCAACGAAGTTTGAACGCTTCCGCGTCAAATGCCGTAACAGCGACGGTTTTGCCACAACTTTTACTGCGCTTTTGCTTTGCGTGTATCATCATTCCTTTACGTTTTTAAAGTATACAATTATATTACTTGACATACAATTGCATTGCACTACTTAATTTTGTTATCCTCGTCGCCGGTTTTTTCCACATTACGAAACGAAATTTCGCTGTGCCTCGCGAAAACGAGCGTCACTTTTCCCCCAAATTTGCATTTACTCTAGAGAAAATGATATCGTAAAAGCAAGACGCAATGTACATTAAAAAGAATTGTTTTGCAAAATAAGGCGTTGATAAGAGAATTTGAATATTTTAAGCCACAAGTCTTGTGTAATCCGAGACGAAGATGAGCACCGATGGTATTCGTCACTCTATCCGTTCTGTTCAGATCTGAAGCACTTTTGGACATCGTCCGTGAAGATCGATTAATTGCCATTACCGCGACAGATATATTTATTCAGACATTAGTAGCGGAGGCGTTCGAGTGGATACTGACGCTCGTGATCGCGATTCTATATAAAATACTCAGGCACTTGCTTGAGATTTCATCGGTCGATTATTTTTATGCTTATATTAATTTAACCCTCGCATCTGAATAATTACTATGTATTTCGAGCTCGAAATGCATATGTCAAATATTTAGATTAGTATAAATGAGCACGATTTAAATGTTCCTAGAGCAAATTTCAGATGCTTAAAAATATATCCGTTATCAAGCTTCCCACATTTACTTCGTGGATGTTTAGACAGTGAATTTAAAATTTTAAATGATGACTTAATAAATAATTTCTTTTTTTTTAATACTGCCTTTTTTTAATAATAGATATACGTTTATAAAATTTAGTCCGGAATCATGTGGCAACAAATGGCTCCAACGGCTGGTCGATCGTTCGTTACGAAATCCCGACAGTCGGCACGCATTTTCGGAAAAATCTCAATGAAAAGATATACTTTGCGGCACTCGCGCAAGCGACGACGGCAGTCAAATATGAATTTAAATTCACGCCTCTTCGTGTCTCATTTAAATTGCATAGGGTTACAGCAAGTTGGGCAGATGAATTTTTGAATTATAAGTCAAAGTTGAAGTAACCACCTGCTGCGAATACGACGCTGCGCCGCGCCGTCGCGACGAGAATGAAGAAAGTTCCCCCGGGCACTTGGATGCACTTCAAACAGTTAAGGCGGTTGAATACTGTCAGGAAGCCGAGCAATATTTGCATATCCGCGTTATGATGTCCGCTCGCAACAAGCGCAAGGGCGCTCTCTCGTTGCTTATGCAAAATGTTAATTTTTTACGAAACGCGTCGCGCGGAAATGAATATACGAAAATGAACTTTGCTGGAATCGCTTCTGACGATTGTCCGCACTTTGCCTGCGACATCTCTAAGCACGTTCTTACATTCTTCCACGACGTATAGTCCACCGTACTTCCAGAACACAATATGTCCTGGAATATACCTTTAATTCTTGTTTTGGCACGTTTTCAAGTCCCTCTGTCATCCTGTGATGTTTTTTGAATTCTTGTCACTCACTCCCGTCCGTACACTGAAACACTCCAAATTTCTTTGCAATATTTACTAACGCCAGAAAATATTTTAAGGCTTAAATATGCGGGGAATATTTTTAACAATTTTATACCTACTTCGAGACTTTATCGCGCCTCTATTTATGGCACTATTAACGATTTCCACTTTGCTCTCGCGCGTTTATAACTGATATTTTTTAGATACTTTAATGTAAGTCTTAACCCTCTCGTTTTTAACCTTATCTTTAAGTTTATTCCTTAGCTTCTCGTTTATCTACTCAATTTTACTCTTATTTTACGACATCAGAAACTCGACTGAGATTCAAATCTTATAGAATTAAACTGATAAAATTTCATTTATATTTGATTAAAGGAGTTATCTAATTAAATTTATGTGTAGCTACACGTAAATATCAGTGCACTATGTCTGAACAAATGATAATAGCATAGCGACGATTACCACGCCACGATTGATTCGCTGGACCATTGTAATATCCTACCCGCAGAAACCGTTGCCTGCAGCACTGCTTGCTTCTCCATACGATGCGTTATTAATTACGCCATAATTATATGATAATGAACGCGACAGGGTATGCGAAGGGTGAGATGTTATCTAATTACGCTAATCAAATGATCAAGTAATTCAGGCAACGCAAGCAGCATAGCTACTTCTTTGTCGCGTTTTCTTTTTTTTTTACTCGCAGCTTCGCGTTAGATACACGAAACCCCGAGAAACAAGTTGCGTGTTTATTTCACATCTCCGTCCATGCTCAACACAATATTAGTTCCGCGACTGTAGCGTGATAACGAGGAAATGATTATTCCAAAATACATTATTATTGTAGAATTGATTGTGCTATTAATTATGTAATTTATAGAATTGTTTATTACTATCAATTATATATGTATACGCGCGACAACATTTTCTCTTCGTTGAACGAGCGGTTTCAACTGTGAACTTTACGCGAATTAGCGCGACTTCTCGATGATCTCCAGCGAGTTAAATGCAAGGAGATATAAAATATGTAACATTTCCAGATTACATTAAATGTGACGGAGAGAGTTTTACTTGCTAATTTATAAGCGCACGTTGCGTACAAAGAATCTTATACGAACGGATATGCATACATATTTACTTGAATCTTTCGCGACATACTATTCAGAGCGTTAATCGCTGCTATGAATGTTTTAAAACTATTTTATGTCATAAAAATGTTTAAGTACGTGTTAATATTTACCTTTGATCGTATTAGCATTATTCGATATCTAATTGTGTATTTATTGCGCGAATTTCGGACATGAAAATAAATCAGCCGGGTCATTAATTGCTTTCGTTAATTTTCACGCAGGCTACATCATGATGTAATAATTAAATAATACATTAATTTTGGACAAGCGTCCGGAATCTCTCAACGTCAATGAGAAATCTGTCATTTTGGGGATAGCGTTTGAAGATCGAGGGAAAAAAATCGTGTTTATAAGAGATTCGCATCGACTACGTCTATTCGGGGGGGATATGTCTCGTAGCTCAGTATGCATGAGTGTGATAGATTAGTATGCTAGGGATCATGAGTTCGATCCCGATCACCCCACATATTCCTCTTTTAAGAGGAGGTAAAAAGAATTTTTAAGAATTCTACGAACTCGAAATTACAAGAAGGATCCCCCAATTAAGGGGTGGATATTGTTTAAATAGAGTGCGTATTTGCATCTCTGGCATTGTCACATAATATGGGTTTTTTGAAAGTTTTTTTCCATACTTTTCACTCTGGAACTAAACTGTTCTTCCAGTACGCTTATGTTATGTAATATAAGTATAATTTAAATCAGATGTTATATGCAGGTTATGGGCTGAGATCCTGCAGTTTACTAGTTGATAGGATCCTTTACAAAAAAAAAACTGCGTTTATTCGTCCGGTTATAGCGGCGAACAATGTTAAATTCGGTCACTGTCACGAGTCAGGCCGCGGCCCAAGTCGCCTGCGTTGTAAATTCGCGCGCGTGTTGTTTTTACGTAGTACATACTATACGTATTCATGGTGTCGCTTGTCGCTCATATTCAGCGACAAACGAGTTACGTGATTTCATATGTCGCTGACTTTGACTGTCGTTCGTGTAAAGGTACAATTTCATGGTGTCGCTTGTCGCAGCGATGAGTGGTCGCTGAATATGAGCGACGAGCGACATCATGAACACGTAGCTGCTTCTTCGGCGCACGTCGTTCCGCGCTGAACTCCGGGCGCGACGTAATTCGATATGTAAATATCGAATTATTCCCGTGGAGGGACGGAGCTACGATGTGTTGCAACGCGAGCAACGGCGTCGCATGTATGTTCGGCCGACATGCATTTCACCGTCCTGTCATTCTGTGGTGAAAACTATATACCGACGGAAACTCAATTTCAACCGGTTCGCTCTATTATAGCGCTTTAAACTGGCGTGCGCGAAAACCATTGCATCTCTTGTGCGATTTATATTTTTGAACAAATATAGGAATTTATCTGCTTCTGTCTACATTCGTCCTTGGAAAAATATCATATATAAATTTACATTTTAACATTTGCTACACGTGTGTCATGCGCATATAATGCCGCAGAATAAGCATTTTTTAATGCAATTTTGTTTGTATATTCGCTATCTGAGCTATCTCTCTTTCTCTCGTCTCGATTGAAGGTACTATAACTTTTATAGTAAACGGATTGTAATGTCAATCACGAGTGAGGATAATACACGCGTGCGTTTCAGCTAATCGTCCTTTTATCCCATGTTAACGAGGATATAACGAGATTGTTGGTACATACGATGCATCTTCGTTCACGAAGGAGTTAAAGTAAACCGTAGAGAGGGAAAGCGTCGGGTCGATTTTAAAGCATTCCACTGCGCGCTGATTTATCGCGCGAGTTTTACTGCAATCCGGCGCATCGGTTTTTCTTCTTTCATTTTGATTTCCAGATTAGAAGAAGCGATACGTTCTCCAATGTCCCCTTATAATTTCATTTTACACAACAGCGACACGTATTTTTCAATCACCGATTTAAAGTGTCTCCTCAATATAAACGCTTTTTCAAATGTCACTCGCTGAAGAATCTATCGCAATTTTCCTGGTGATTAATTAAAGAAATTGATAGTCTCGCTCGTGTCCCACGTGTAAAAGCGAGAAAATACGCCGTGCGAGTCAGCGTTGGGTGTCGATGAAAAATAGCATTCTTGATCTTGCAACCACGTACAATTAATATAAGTTAAGATAACGCGCTAAGACACAAAGCTTGTGTTGTAATTATTTTCCGAATTTTTTTTCCGCGCGTCAGGAAATCGTGTTTCCTGTCTCCCGTCGGTGTTTCCGAACGAATAAAGAAGAGAGAAACGAAAATACGTCGGACGATATTACACGAGACACCAGCCGGCGGACTCGTTATTAAAATTTCAGGATTATTCCTCCGGTCACAGGGAGAAAAAGAAAAAAAAAAACAATTAATGAGTTTCTCAGAGGAAGCTTGATTTATCGCTACAAGGCAAACTGGACGCTTGTTGCTATACTTATCACGAGCGCAAGTTATTTCGTACAAGAAACAGCGAATAGTTTAGTCCAACGCGAGAGGCAAGAATCTCAAGAGATTTGTTCCGAAAGTTATTAACGCTCGGACCTGCGTGAGGTTTTTTAATGTTCGTCGATTTAACTATTACCGCGGCGAAAGTAATTTAACTATTTTATGCGACTACTACTTTGCTCATTAACGTAATTAAAAGCTAGCACTCCGTGTCACTGTCGTGTGACCGCAAGAATTTTTTATCAGAGCTTGACATTTTTCTCAACATTTGTGAATCTATATTATTCGAGAAATTGGATAAATCACCAAAGAATATTTAGAAATACAATGTGTATGTGTGTGTGTGCGCGCGCGCGCGAACATATTTTATTCACAGTATGAATTTATTTGGGTAAACATTAAATGCATTTTCTGTAAATATATGGAGGGGTAAGAACCACAGTGGTGTAAGTCAAATTTTTGAAAATATTTTCTCATATGCATAAATGCAATCTGTACAATATATAAATCGCATCTATGCACACGAGAAAATATTTAAAAAAAATTGACTTATACCACCGTGGTTCTTACCCCTCTATATATACTTTTAAAAAGGAGTCAACAATTTCAATAGAATCAGATTTTCGTTTGGCATGTTTTCATTTAGACTAGATAAAATGTGTGTTTACCGAACTTTGCGTTCATCACGCAAAAATAAATATAAGCTCAGAGTACAAACATCCATGCAATCTCGTAAGTGATGATTAAAGGATGACGAAACAGATTGGTCTATTTAACCTTTTCGGTATGTTTTTATAAAAAAGAAATTAAATTTAATATTTTATAATCTGAAATGCGACGAAAATCTGTACAACTATTTTTAAATGTGGACAGGAATTACAGAAACATGTGCTGAGTTTAAAACTTTTAGTCGCTAGAGGATCTAATGGAAAAAATGAAGATTTAAAGTGTGTATTTGAAAGGTTAAATATTTTTATACATTGACACAGTTTTACATTTTATAACTCCTCAATTACGCGACGTATTTTTAATTTCAGAGTTTGCTTTTTATATTTAGAGATCGTGAAGAATATATTTGTATAATAATGCCTATACTATACAGCTAATTGCAATTATTATCAAGTATCGTCTCGAGCACAATGCTTCTACTAAATTATCATGTTTGATATAATTAGATGTTTGAACTGTTTACGTCAATAATTGCAGAATGCTTTCGAGGCTATATAAGCCCACCAATTTTCATATAGATCAATAGGATGTTTTATCCGATTTGCATTATAGAAAGAAAGCATTAAGTAACACGTACTCTTCCACTAAAATTTTTGATTTAAATTATTTTCATAATTAAATTTTAAAATAAAAATTACCAAAATTTATTAAATAATTTTTATTTATTTGTAGTCTCGTATTTAAATTTTTCGCCCGTTAAAGGCACTTTGTAGGTTTTTATCTATTAACATTTAGTTAAAAAATTGATTAGAGACCACTTTCATGAATTTAATTAGGTATCCTGCATGCGCAAGTAAAAGCAGAACGTAAATTTTCAATCCTTTTTTGCTCGAAAAAGGTTATTCGTACTTATTGTTAGTGGGATTCATTATTAGTATATTATACCTCGAGGCTCGAGATTCATTAATTGTAGGATTTCAAGATTACATCGTCGGTTATCTGCTTGTCTGCTTTCTGCAAGCTCAGAGCAAAGTCTTCAAAGGCCGAAATAATTAAAATGGTTAATCTTGTTTCAAAGACAAAATGAGGAATACTCGGTTGCGTATGCAATTTGATAACCGGATAATAACTGTCAAATTCACGTTTATTTCCTCATTGTTATGGTAGCTCAAATTATTAGTAGGAAATTCCTTGACGAATCTCAGATTAATCTCTTTTTTTAATAGAAAATTTCAGGCATGGCGTGTAATTATTTAATAAAAACAACTAAAGAGTTTCGTAAAGTTAATCCGTATGCAATATTGAAACACACAAACGTAGATTGTAAGAATCGAAAAGTCAAATAATTTCAACCAGATCTTTGTTTTAACGAAAAGTGAGAGACAATCGTTTATAATAAATTTTAATAATTAAAAATGGGACGAATAGATTGCAAGCAAAATTTTGATAAAAATTAATTGGAGCTGTAAACCAATTAATGAAAAGTTTTATGAAAGTTCCATTTTTAATACATTTTTAATCACCTTTTATAATCACGGATCAAGAATGTAGTCAATGATAATTAATGTAAAAGTGGGTCTTAAACATTTTTATAATATTATATCTCTCAAATAGATAACGTACAATATTCTATTTCAATGTAAAAAAACGTATAACGAATCGATAATTAAAACGATGGGAAATTTGAGATTTGTGAAAGAGATTTTTTTTAAATTGGTTAAAATGGAAAGGTTAGAGATTTTCATCTTTCGATGATTTGACAAGCGAATTTTCCGCGTGAATGAATGACTGAAAATACAGTGAAATCTTTTGAATGTAGATTTTTAATTTAGATGTTCGTACCGTGAGAACAAGTGAAATGCACACGGAAGAAAGAACAAAGGACCAATTGTGAACTGCGCCGCAATTTTTGGCATATAGTTATGTGTTGTACGATTCGACGTGTGATTGGCAAGTGACTAAATATCAAACTTAAAAAAGAATAAAAACGAAAGGAAAGGGGAAGAAAAAAAATTCGCTCTTTATACTATATACGTAAATGTACGTTATAATAATATATATTTTAATTAATTTTGAGCAGAACTAAAATATGGACCAATTTTTCTTCCTTTTATGTATACAGAAATGCTTTTTTAACAGAACATTTGAAAGTTTGGAAGATTTATGGAATTAAATTTGATAAAACATTAAGAAATTTACTAAAATTTAATTATTTTATTAATTTTAAATTTAACTTTACTTTTGTGCTGTTTTAATTAAAAAATTTAATATTTTAATTTAAGATAATTTAAAAATATGTGGCTTTACGATAACACAAATTGCGACAAAAAATGATTTATTTCGAAATTTTTTTTAAGAAATAAAACTACCAAAATGTATTACTTAAAAAGCATCTGATCCTAAAATATTATTTGGTAGTTCAAGTTCGTATGTTGACACATTCACAATTTTTATGATAAAATATTAAAAAAAAAACATACAATCTATATTGCTTGATTTATCAATGAGAGAAGTAGATAGATCAATTCGGTGTCCGAAAATTTAAAAGTCCGCGTACGTGAAATTTTCCGCGCAAATATCTATTTCGTTTCGACGCCTGTTCGCGACACAAGTCTGGCGCCTCAAAGGCGCGAGAACTCATTTCATCCCTTAGTTAGACGAAACATTGATTCTCACACCGCCAAGTAAGATTCGTACGGCACAAAATCAAAAAAGAAAATGAGAAAGAGAGAAAACATGTTACACGTCGCGGTCAATCTCGTTAAGATAAAAACCACCCTTCCGCGCGTTACTGTCTGGCGGCAGCCGCGATACACGGAGCCGTCGGAGTCCTTAATGAAGATGGCCCTCTCTTGTAGGGATCACTAGGATCACACGCGTAATAAAACAAGCGACTGTGAGTCTCTCCGTCCCACTTCCCAATGTGGCAAAATTTTTTTTGAAATGTTTTCAAATGTATGACCTTACAATAATACTGCGATGTCGCGCGTGAAAAATCGCCGCGACGCGATTTAATGGAGATTTATGAAAACAGCGCCTCTTGTTATTTCAATTTTAAAAACTAGTCCCGGGTTCATCTTTTCGTGTGATTTGTGAATGGTCTAAATGCGCGAAGTACAATTAGATTCAGAGATGCGCCAGTAATGCTATTGAAAACCGAGTCAGAATTTTCACGGAACGTAAAAGCGACGCCTTTAACCTTTTATTACTTCTAGAAAAATTATTTCTAGATAAAATTATATGTAAAAAGCAAACGTAACTTTTTGAATATAATTACGCTCTCTATGAACGTCATACAAGAAAAGAATATTAATGCATAGAATATTTCTCTCAGAAATCGGCGGGAAATTCTACGAACCGTAGAATATTTTATATATCTCAATTACGGAAACACACAAAGTTATTTGCACCAGATATTTTTTAAAGAATGGCAAATACATCACATTTTAAAAATACATTATTGCGTCGTGTTCTACGATCGAGTAAACGAAACGTGACCTTTAAAAAATCGATAGGTCTCTCTCTGATCGTAAAAATTTCTGAACCTTCTCTCTATCTCATTCTTCAACTTTTTCACATATACATCTCCCCAGACATCTTAAATATCGATATTAACAAGCTGATGGTGAAGCTATCCCGCCGAGCGTCATCGAGATCAAGTTATACGTCACCCCGTTCGCGACTCGCCGTCGAGAAACAATTTCTTAATGAAAACGTTTCCGGAAAAGAGAATTCGCGCGCGAGAGACCGCGTGAGAGAAAGAGAGAGAGTAAGTCCTTCCACCTCCTTTGTCACCTCGCGCGATGGGGGTGAGCGAAGTTGGAGGGATGAACGAGGCAGGGCAAGAAGAGGACGCTTGCGCCCCGTGACCGCGTGGCCGCTTTCGAGCGGCCACCTGTGCGCCCACCCTCTCTCTTTCTCTTTCTCTCATTCTATCACCGTCTCTCTTTCATCCCCCCGTCGAAAGCACGGCGGCTTCCCATATATATAAAGGGTCCTTCGGTATCGCCACACTTCGCATCATTACCGCCGTAACGTGCGAGCCACTCAATCCCCGCTCGTCTCTCGTCATCTGAGACTAACGCTCAAGAATTCGAACCCGGTGAGTTCGACGATTTGTTTTTTTGTACACTATGCACGTTTGTGTCGCCCTTATCCTCCTCTTCGTTTCCTTCTTTGTTCTGATAGATATTCGCGCGTTCGGCAATTTTCAAGTCCGTGTCCTACGTGAAAGATGCGTTTCTCTGCAATTTGTTTCGAAAATAGTATGAAATTGTGTTGTAATTAACTGGATTTTCATTTTTTGATTTATTATTGAAATAACATATATTTTGCGTTTTAATTGTGGAAGAAAAGTCCAAAAGTATTTTATTTTAGTGTTTCTGATTTTGTAAAGTGCGGTATTACGAATCTTTTATCAGAATTTTTTACTACAGTATAAGATTTCCTTATATCTGTAATAACAGTAATAGTCGTCACATTTGTTAATAATATTCCTTGTATAATCATTGAGCATTAAAAATAATTGTTATGAATAATGAGCTCGAGTCTATCGATGCTTTTTCATGTCACTTTTCATATTATCTTTCAAAATTCCATTGTAATAAATGACAGATCATCTTTTGTCATTTCTCATAATATTTGTGATTTTAATTATGACAAAATTTTACCATAACTAACATTTATAATTTCTTAAAAGCCACATGAACAATTTACAATTTGCATCAGAATACATTTCGGAATAGAATTCTATTTACTTATATATAATTTTATCATGTATTTTTATATATGTGTGTATTTTAATACACATTGTTATGTAGTTTAATCTATATTTTGATATATTTTATATACGTTGTATTCTGATTTTTCATATGTTTTTTAATTACGCGGCACATAAAATCTCAAACAGAATTTTATTCTGACACGAATTACAGATTTTAAAGTAGGCTTAAAAATTCTTCTTGTTTTTTACATTCTGATTATAGCTTTTTTAAATCTTATAAATCCCTTAAGAACATTCTGATAAACCAGATTTGACTAAAAAATTTTAATACAATTGATTAATTTGTAATACATTTTCTCTTTTCGCGTTTCATTGTTTTTTATTATTTTCTTATTTGTCTTTGTTTTAATTGTATTTACAAATTATTTGACCTTATAAAAAATGGTATCGATTAATGCATTCCATTTAGTATTAAAATCAGATGTCTGTATTAATTAAAATGATAACAACGCAACCAATTACAAATAGTTGAAAACAAACTAGTTTTTCGCAGTTTAATTAATCTTTATTTTCGAGTTATATTTCTCGATGAGAAATATGTCAGGTATAAAAAACACGATCTATCATATTTATTAATTAGTATGAATGCATTTCACATACGTTTTAATCCCATTAAACAAGTTGAAGAATTACGACGTACGTCGCAAAAATAACTATTGAGAGAAACTGTGCATCGCATTCTGTATATCGAATCGTATCATTTTTCTACATGATTAGATGACATATAATCATTCAAGATCGATAAGCAATTTAAATTTAAATTTTCTAGTGTAATTTAATTTTGCACATTTTAAATAATTATGTTATTATATAAATATTTAGGTATATTTATACGTTAATTATAATATATATTCATATATTGAAAGATATGAGTTAGTTTGAAAAAGTTTATTTTACAATTATAAAATTATTATTACTCACTCATGTAATATAAACAATACAGATATTTATTTTACTCTTAAAACATGCGAAAAATTTTGTAGATAATATATGACATCTTGAAGAGACAAAAAATTTAAAAACCTATGAGCATGGTAAAGAATATTAATAAAAAGATATTAGTGAAACATTACGTGAGAATTAGATTTTTGTTCAGATACCGTAACTCTTTTCTTATTTTTTTTTTGTAAAACTATAGCAACTGGAAAAAATTTAGATGCGTAACTATATAACGTGTACACATTCAATCAATGGAAATTTAAACAAAAGGCGTTTTTGTATTTCTCTCATAAAAATTGAGTATGCTGTCTTTATGATTATGATGTACGTAATCCATTGAAAATATCTGGCGGCGTGGTCATTACTATTTTTTTTTATCGCGATGTAATGGGTGATAAATTACTAACGTAGGTCAAAGATATAAAACAGAGGACAAAGAAAGATTGATATTTTGTAGCTGGATTATACGGGCTTACATAACCGGTATATTTACGAATTCTGGAACAGTTTGATTAAAAACCTGTAATTGTTTTCAGCTTATATATTTGTACATTATACATGTTACATATTTAATATGACATACATTATTATTGCTGATTTGTGTTTTGCGCTTAAAGTTTCACGTCATATGCACATCACCGTTGTGTATGACAATAACGGTAATTGTTTATTCAACGTGATTTGTTTGCGCTTCAAATAGAAAGACTTACCCGCATTTTCTCGGACATTATATGCAGAAATAAAATCGAGTAAAAGCAATTAATTATATAGAGTTCAATCAAATTAGGTATTTAAACTTTCTATATATACCTACCCCAATCACATATAACTCATAACATAAATTTTCGAAAAATTATAAAAACTTAAATATTTCAGATATTTTTAAATTACAAAGTTTTTTCTTTTAATTTTGCTATCTACATTAATGTTGCTCTTACCATTTTTACAAATTATGACGATTTTCTGTATATATTTTCATTTTTTATGTATTATTTTTTTATGCTTTATATATTAAAGCAAATGCTTTCTTCATATAATTATTCGAAATGTTAATTTCAGCGTACGCCTTATTACATTCTGTCGTATGATTATGTAGATTATAAGTTTTACCGCAGAAGATTTAACGTGTGTGTGTGCTAGCACGTGAACTGAACTTGGACATATACGATTTATACGATTTATTCGTAAATTAACAAGTTGCATATTTTTAAATCCGCTTTTCCCAGAAGCTTTCTAGCAGTGCGCGTCCACATTTTGTCAAACTTCTCGAGTGGAAATGCGTGGGTGTAATACATCCACTGCATTAAATACCAGTGCCATTGTGCGACTAAAATTCATTTAATTTAAACGTTACCCCCCGTTCATTGTACGTTTCACACGTGTACGTGATGTAATCAAAGTCATCTGGGATTACAGAACAATAAGTAATTGTGGAGAAAATAAAATCGGGATTCGCACGGAGGTAACTTATCGCGCAAATGAAAATTTCCTCAAGACACCTTGAAGAGCAGCTTTTAAAACGTACTTACACGAAAGAAGCGGTATCCAAAATCGATACTCGGTTACAATGTCCCATCATTCACCATCATTGCGCAACGAACTGTGCTTTTCGCCACTGCTCGTTTATTAAAACGTCTCGCTAATAACTAATTAGCGCAAAAGATAATTATGGATAATGTTACGTGGAGGCTGGACGTCGACGGAGTTGTAATAAGCGAATTCCTTTCTCTCGTAGTAACTCTAGTTGCTTAATTATTGATATTCACTGATTACACAACAAATTCAGTTATTTTTCTTGAGCGCTGGCAGATAAATACGTTACAAGTGACGCGGAGAGTATCCACGGGCAAAAATAGTCAGTGAACAAAAATATGATTTTGCCATCTTCTCAACGGTATGCGTAAATTATTTAGTGTTCTTTAAAAGCCTGTGCAGAACGTACCGAGTAAAAGGATGGGCAGTTATTACCCTGGAAAGCTCGACAAGTAAATTGCCGTTAACCAAGGCTGAGAAATGCGGGACATTCCTGATGGAATATTCCTCTACATTATTATTATCTGCCCCTGCCTCCTTACGGAGCTTTGGAATTTTCAGATTGTGATTTAATCTTTTTTTTTTCTCCACGGAAACGGAATGCTTTATTCGTTAACCGTAATAACAGAAGTTTCTGACGTTCCGACAATGTATTATCGTACGATTTGTTTTAGCTTACAATACTTGTATGCGTTCCTGCGAGGTTTTTAATAATAAAAGTATTTCAAAGATTTGAAATTATTATTCGAATTGTTCGCTCTCCGCACAAACTTGTCTTTTTGAAATACTTCAGCGAAATCTTGATTGGAGTCTTAATTACTAAGCGATTCAACGCTAACTCAGAAACTTCGAGGCAAATAGTTTGCTATTATAGAGATGATGAAGAAATTGTCTTTGAATTTATCGCTGTTTACATGCAGAAAGTCTACATGGAGGAGGTTTAGGAACCTTATGAAACAACCATGCAAAACTCATTGTACTATCTAGGAAACTGATGACAAGGACGAGCTTATGTATATCCGCATGCTTATATTAAATTTTGGACTATCTATGCGTCAGTTTACGTCAGTTTGCGTCAGGTTTTAGGAAAAATTGTATTTATACTTTTATATGTCGTATATTTTAATATAATAGATTTTTATATATTTGTGTTCTGATTCTTCGCGTTTTTTGTATTATGCGACACATGGAGATATAAATTGAATTCTATATCCTGAATTCTGAGAGTTATACAACGTCTAAAGTGAGCTTTATAAAGCAATTACGCATCGGCGTGTATTGCGTTTGTGTACGTTTAACATCGAACACGCGAAAACGATTAAACGAATTTACCTCGGTCAATGCGGTGTGAGTAATCAACGGATCATACGCTATAATTCGTTCGTAGAATCGAATTGGATTCTATCTTGGGTTCTATCGTACGCGGCAGCAATCAGGGACATGACATAAATAACGACTTGTACCGGATATCTCTCCGGTCACCGAATTTCAAACTTATCTATTCAATAGAGATACTTGATGTGAAACACTATATTTTATACAACGAATTAAATTTTGGAGAAAACATCTGTTATATTTGTTATATAGGTATATTTTTGTTTGTGTGTTTTAAATATTTATTTTTTTCTATTTAAAATATAATGCTGTCTGCATTTTTGAAAGTTGTACTTCTAAATATGTTTTTTATTTTATTATTCAATAGATATTTCAAATTTAATTAGATAAAATCACAAATAATTTTATTTGTCTAGAAAGAGAAAGAAAATTATATAAGATATATAATATAAATATACAGGGTGTACCAGAATTACCGTATCATCCGTTAATGGTAGATTGTTGAGATTATTTGGAGACAAAGATCCTAATGCCAAAATGTCGAGGCTACTACAATGTTTGAACGGGGAAGGTTTAAAGTTCACTCATGTGCTTGTCGAAATTTTACGAACTCAGGGACGTCGCATGTCAAAACGGCTCTTCCACACTTTACTTAACTCGATAGAGATATTTGAAATTATTATTCACTTTATTTCTTTGTACACTCTGTTCGCAAAACCGACGAATATCGGGATGACATATTGGCAGCCTTGACATTTTGGCATTACAATTTTTGTCTCCAAATGATTTCAAGAATCTGCTATTAACGAGTGATAAGTAAGTACACTCTGTATAATACATAGAATGTGTATAAAACGTATATTATGATATATATTTGTTATTTTTCTGCGATTCTCCTGCTTATGGACAGAGAAAGAATAATATTGTTTTGATGCTACGTGATTTATTTAGAATACAATCTGTATTCCTAATATTCAGAGAAATTCACGTGCAATTTCTCCTTTAGATGTGCTGTAATATCGTTCGTATGTTGATATTCTGAAAGTTTTTAACGAACTTCCAGCGACAAGGGGATGAAAGTTATATTCGCGTTAATGGAATTTTCATCCTTGGTAAATAAAGCATAATATGTTTACATGCGTTTCTGCCGCATTAATATTTAAAGGTGGAAATGGAAGAAGACAACGTCGTATCTTTTCACGGAAAAAAAACATCGAAGCTAGGGACTCGTTCGGTTTTGGAATAGGCATCGTTTATTATGCAAACACGGATATAAGCTATAATGGGTGTAATGTTTGAGTTTGATGGCCAAAGGTGCAGATTACGCGCCGGCACAGGTGTTATACATGAATGAAGCCTCTTGCCTTGTAGTCAACCTTTCGTTAATGGGGGGTGCTTTTAAATTAATATATCGTTCGGAAGAGAGATCGTGTTGCTTGCACGGATACCCTCATCGTGAGTCGGATGATAGATTGTGGTAGTACGCGAATTACGTGGAAATAATAATTCGATATGGAGATGTCACATTCACGCGACGCACTTGCGAAGCGTGTCATCCAATTTAATGTTGCGCCAAAAATTAACGTTATACATACACACTTAATTCTACACGTGATCCGCATTGCACGCGCGCGCGCGCGGATATGCGTCGCTTCACGATGCGAACGCGATCCGCTCTTCTAAATAGAATTAATTACAATTTAATGAATTATTCAGGAAGCGCGGTATCGATGTTGATAGTTTCCTTTTTCTTCCTGCTTCTTGTCTTGTCAGTTGAGCCGTTGCATGACATAAATAATAACGTAGCTGACTAGATACTGATGTAGAAATATAGCTCGTTAATATTGTGACCTCGACGATATCGATAACGTGACCCTTTGAGAATCGAGGGGTGCGCTTTGACTCACACTCCGGAATGAGCTAAAAGATTTTGTCGATAAAATGACATTGGACTGACGCGACGGTGAAAAATTTTCCTGAACTTTTGATCAAAAAATTATAAAGTAATGTGATGTCAGTTATAAACTTGACAAATTTTTCAATAAACGAAGTAAATTTTCCACTTTTACGAGTATTAAGTAATTTATTCAGGCAAGATTAAATATATTCTTTTTATTAAAAACGATCGTCATACGTAAGCGTATAAATTGCTTCGTCGTCTAATATTTAATTTTTTAAAAGTGTCAATTTAGTTAATAGATTACGTAACACGATACTTTTGAGTTATTTGTTAACCCCTATTACTTTATT
>NW_020210950.1:535068-581380 GCF_003070985.1 Temnothorax curvispinosus | reverse complement strand
CGCCATTTTGATTACTGCATTTTTTCATTAAATTTCATATTTTCGTTATTTTTATGTATTAAATTGACGGAAAAGATAATAGAATTTAACAAATTAATCAAAAGTATCGTGCTACGTAATCCGTTAATTAAAATACACTTTTTAAAAATTAAATATTTGACGACAAAGCAGTTTATATGTGTATGATGATCGTTTTTAATAAAAAGAATATATTTAATTAGTGGCTTAATTGTGAGCATCTGTATAAACAGGCCACTGTACTTTAAAATAAATACGATAAAATAACTTGGGTTTTAGCAATGTTAACAATGTTGACCCGCATACTTTAGCATAATAAGAGAGTTAAATTCACTAAGCAACTCATAATGCATTACGTTCAGAGGTAGCTCTTTATAACGGATACGCAAAATGATTTAGCGAAATATTTTACACGATAAAATTATTATAAGCGCTCGGAGCGCTTATTTAACAGCAAAGCTCACACATACTTGGCTCGATTGTTATCACAGTGGTCTTGAATTTATCTATCCTCGTCAAACGTTCGCGGTGCCCAAACGTCGCATGGGGGAATTGTATCAGCGACAGGCGTTATATATATTTCAGCGGGTGGAAGCTTCTACAAAGCGCAAGTCCCTTAGTGAAGTGAAACTGCGGCCGCGTTATGTTGCGTTGCATTTCTGCACCGTTCATTATTCGAATTATGAAGTACTGATGTGACAATCTTTTATTCTCGCGATGTAATAAAAAGTAATAAAAAAGTTAGAAAGAAGGAAAACTGTTCTTCGCCAAGCCGATTAGATAACACGCTTGGCACATATGCGCGGTCTCGGCCGCACATGCTCGGAGCAAAACACATTTAGGTCCGCAAGTTCGACCGGAGGAATTAAATCGCATGTAGAATCGTTTACTTGATTGCAGTGAAGACAGAGGAGAGCACCATGTACGCTAAACGTTGCGCAGCTTTCATTCTTCTCGTCGTGATAGCCGGTCTTGTGAACGCCACTGAAAATTATATGGATTACGGAGGTAAGTTGCCACATGTCACTCTTATTCCACAAATTATTTATTGTTTACTTGAAAGGATAACACACGTAAAATAATGATGCGTATTTCTCAGTTTGTTTAAAACAAATATTTATTTGATAGTCGGAGTAAATCCAATTTCAGGAAAGTTGTTAAACTTTGCCATTGTTATAGGTTTGTATTTATATTGCATTGAATATACTTCATAACTCTTAGACTTTGACTATTCTCGAAATAAGCTCCTTATATTCTTATATTTCTTCAAAACACCAACAATATATATAACAATAAGTTTCTTATAATACTTTTTCAAAGTTTATTATTCTGACGAATTCATATATAATGAACCTCTCGTTCTTTCGACGTAAAATCGCTTTTTTTCCGCGATCTATCCCCTCGCGCTATAAGTCTCATTAAAGTTTCACTCTTACTTGGGATGATAATACGTTTTGTATTCCATTACTGATAATGCCGTATAGTATATCAACGCGAGACTCTGTCGCCGGCGTGTCTCCTAACTATAATAATTAATGATCGCGAAGGATGGCTATTAAGCCACCGGCTTCTAGACCGCAGCGAAAAATGTAAGCCTAATTAAACCTTCCATCGTGCATTGCACTCGTTAATATGACGGTTTCGTTCTGTTATGTTGTATTCATGTGATCATCGTTATTAGTGTTATTACTACGCGTATCTGTAGAATAATTTATTTAGCGTTATTTTCAAAAGTAATTCTTATTTCATAAAATATACACGGGATGTTCCATAACTCACGTGCACACTTTCAATAACAGATTATTCAATTTTTCTATATACAATAAATCTTCTTTGAAGTAAAATGTTAAAATACAGATATCAATAGTTTCAGGAGTTATAAGCGATTCAGGATTGAAAAGCTTTTTGTAAAATTTTGGACAGACTTTGGATGAGTCTATTTTTTTTAATAAGAATAATAATAAGATAGAAAAGAATTTCATTTCATGTCATAGAGAGTTTTATTACTTTTATCACACAAATTAATAAAAATTAATATGAAATGTTATTAACAAATATTTTCAATATTAGCAATAAATGAATTTAGCAGTTTACTTAAAGAAAATTTAAATGACAAATTCAGGAAATGAACGAGTCTCAGAAAAAGAAACAAAGTTTAAATAATTCTGACTACGTAGAGGAAACTTTCACTGTATTTACAAAAATTAGAACATTATTTTTAAATACAGAGTCGACATTCACGAATATTCTTTCATCAGCTAATGAAGATAATTTCGATTATTACGATAAATGAATAATTACGGCGCTCGATACGAGACGCAGTTGATCCAGGATGATTGGGGAGTATGTAACATTTTCACCGCAAGGCATAGGCTTTGTAAATCCGATCCGATTATATTGATCATTCTACGTAATCACTTTTATCGCTGTCCCTAATCGCGCGTGCGATCGGTCAAATATCTCTCCATTCAATAATCTAAGCTCGTAAAAGGGCCACGTTCTATCGTACGGTCTGTGTCCTTCTCTCTCTTTCCGAATAGTGCGAAAATGACCTCGTCGCAACATCGCTGTTTCGGGCGAGTTATCCGTTAGGGTCCTTTTGCCATAAGCGTTTCATCAATACGTTCCACTCGTGCACGAACGAATTTCAGTACGCGGTCTTCCCACAGACCGCAAAAGCGTCCAGTCGAGCGTCACAAACATCGATGTCAGCTCCACTTGCTGTAGTTCGTATATATACATTTCAGTCATTTTTTTTTCTCTTAGTGAAAGTATCAATCTTCCTTCTCGCGACGGAATGTCCTCGTAATTTCGACGTATTATTTATCAAATCGTCTAAAACTGCACAGGCGTGTTAGAAAAACTATTAGCGAAGCAAGCGATTCAGCTTCATGGAGATAGTAAAATTTAATACAACATTATCCATATTATAACGCAATTAAAGGCGATACAGCACGTTATGATAGTCAACAGGTGCATCGGATAACCCCGTCTACGTTCAAACTCGCGTTCCCTTAATTTTGTTTTTATGACAGAACAAGTAATTTGCGTTTGGCGTAATGGTCAAAACACCGCGCAGTTGCAATATTTCTCATATTTTACGATTTTTTTTTTGCAAGAAACTAGGTTTATCCGATCGATTGTGCACGAGCTGCGGTTTTGAATAAAAAAAACCGCACCAACATGTTTCACATCATCGCACGTCCTCGAATTTTACCACGCAAGTTTTTCATAAAGTTGAAAGGTGTCTATTCAATCGGAAAATGGTTGCCTGTTTGCCTTTGTGGGATATTGAAACACGCGGGAAAATTCTATCGTATGTATTCTTGCAAGGTCGACAGGTGTACCTACACTGTTTTGTTACAATAATAAAGATGTCGTTTTTTATTTCTTTATACCGGTAAACCGGTCAGGTTTATCAAACCATTTTTTGAAAGTATAATCAAAGAGATATGTAGCATTCGTTTCAAATTCTTTTTCTCGCATCCCCAATCATACTTAAATGCATTTTCCCTTGTGATTTGAGAACACGTGTCCTTATTTTAAATATTCAATTTTTTAATAAACTACAACGATAAATAATAAAAGCAAAACCTTTTTCAATATATTTCATGTAAACAAGAGGGTAGGTGCAAAATATAGTCCTGCGCTTTATGACTGACAATAGTTGAGTTCACAGTTTTCAAAAACATTCGAAAAACATCTGCTATCTATAAATCTTGTAGAAATACAATGTAGTATCTGCGTGTCTTCGTTTTTTAAAAAAAATGATACCGATACGAAAACAGCGTTAATAATTCTGAATACTTACACGTCGAGATATAAATATACATATGTATATGATAAACGACATGTCAGATAACGTCGGCATCGTCGATAGAATATATGTATTTTTTTTCTGTTTTTTTTTTTTTTTTTTATAGGACAACCTATGCGGATGAATAAAAGTGAATAATCGTTATAACGGGAGTTACGTACGATAGTAACCGTATAAACGCCCACCAATTCGTATGACCCTACGCGCCCATACGAAGAACGCTACTTATCGTAAAGCGGTTTAATGCCGCATAAAACGGACGTTCTTGTAAAGCGTCATACTCTCTTTTTCTTTCTCTCTCTCTCTCTCTCTCTCTCTATTTTCCCGTATAAAACTAGACGCGCCTGATTTACATTCTTTCGAAAGGAAGACGCGACACACGTGTAATCGCGAAAGGGGGTTGCGCTTTGGCACACATCCCGAAGGTCAGACGCTTTTTAGCAACGATGAAAGATATTGTTTCTCGTCCGCGTCGTAAGATAATGCGGACGACAGATATCGATCGGAAACTTGTCGATGTTATAACAGCAGGTCCTATATCCAAGATTTAAATTTCAAGATTTAAACTGATGGATGGCTCGTTGGCGCTTTTATAGCAGGAGCAAAAACTTTGATGATTATTCGAAGATTTGCTGGCAATAGGAATCGTTAATATTGACAGCAGCTGTTTAAAGTTTCATGAAAGGATTTGCCTGTAGCGTTGAATCGATCAATACGCGTAAAACAAAAAGTAATGTTAAAAATCCTTCCTGCCATTCCCTGTTTTCCGATGTCACGGAATATCGAAATAGTCTCGTACACACACACATACACACACACGTCGCAGTTATATACGAATCTACATGTTTATATCTACAGAAGAAATGGCGGAGAAAGTGCCAGCGGAGAACATCCACGAGCTGTACAGGCTCCTGTTGCAACGCAACGAGATCGACAATGGCTTCGGCGGCATCCCGTTGGAACATCTGATGATCCGGAAGTCGCAGCGATCGCCGTCGCTACGTCTTCGATTCGGTCGTTCTGGACCGCACCTCTCCGTAAGTTTTCACTATTATTGCTGTATTTGCTTTTATTTTTGCGTTGACAATACATAGACGTAATTTTGGATATGTTTAATTAGATAATATTGCCAGAAATATGAACTAGATATCATGTATAACGCAAAATTATAGATAGACGTTATTTTTGCATTAATCAATTATGGATTGACTTCATTTTAAGGTTGTATATTTCCAGAAGCGCGCGTTAAAAGCAGAAAAGCCCACTTTAAACAATAATTCGTATCGGGATATAATTCTGTTCATAATTTTATCTCGTGTAATACAAAAGGTATTTAAAGGATTAAAAGTACACATACATTAAAATATATATTAAAATACACACGGATTAAAATGGTATATAAAATTATATTATAATTATAAACTTGATAATTTTAATATAAATAAAATTCTATTTTCTGTAGTCTGATGCGAATTTATGGAGTGTCTAAAATAAACTTAAGGCTGATATTTAATGTGTTGTACGACAAGCTTTGTCGGGCGTACTGATTGGCTACAAGATAGAAGATATCTAGAAACTCGAAAACTTCTTTATCCTGTAGTCAATTAACTTGCTTGAAAAATTTGTCGTACGACTCTGAAATACGATGAAATATCAGCCTAAGATATTATTAAAAGAGGAGATTTTTATCTACAAAAAATAATTCTGAGCATTTTTTTGTTTATTTTTAAACGTGAAGTAAGTTTAAATTTTGAAATTTATGCAACACGATAGAGATATAAATGCTTTAAATGAAAAAGTCAAGATGTTGTAGGTTTTTTCTATCTCTAATATATTTTATGATATGCGAGCTCGGATCTTGCGATATGTGTATAGTGCACGGTAAAACATATTGTGTTTTGTATTATGCAGAAGACAAGAAAGGCTACTCCACATTTAGATCTTAGCTCCAAAGTAGCTTAGTAACTTTGGTAATACGTCTTATAAAAAACGCCTCTCTTTTTTTGCCTCTATTCTAATTTACCGTTGAACTATTCGCGCAAGTTTTATGTAACTAAATGACCAATATAATGGCCAGAATTAATTTGCAAGTCATTTGTTATTTGATTATTTCAGCGATTTATTTGAGTTGACTAATTAATGAGCTGACGGATTCGCGCAATTTATTACGAATTCGAATCATCTCCAACATTAAACTGATTAAAATGAATTAATTATAGTATATATATTATACAATTCTCTGTCCTACGTATTTACTATTTTTAACATCGTCTTTTATTTCATGTGCGTTTTGAAATTATATAGCTCACGCATTGCAGTAAGAAAGAAATTTTTATATTAAGCACGATACGCGCGACCGCGATTACAAAAAGAGGCGATGCTATAAGATACAGAATTAAAAGAATTTTTATAATTTCTCGTAATGTGCGTGTTTAGTACATTTTCGTGTCAGCTCTTCGAAATTGAATTCTCTTCGAAATGGATATCCTTGTTTTGCATGAATTACTTCTGTTTCTGAAATGTGCACAGTTTAATTCATAATGCTTTTTGAGTCCCCTTTGCATTCTATTCTTAATGCGGTGGGTATTCCCTGGGAGATTAATTTTCTCGTAATTAGTGAGAGTGACGCAGCTCTTGCGAACTGAAGTGTGGCCACGTCGTGCATGCCGGTTGTCTCGCAGGACAACAGGGATAGAGATTATAACATGGTAATTAGAAAAAGTAAGAAAAATGTTTAATGAGTATTTGGCGTATTAAAACGTTAATGAAGAGACTTGAATCACAGAATTTAATTGCTGTGGGTGGAAAATATTATTCTGTAAATGAAATTGACTTTGTATACACCATATGAAAATTACCGTAAATTGCCTGAAAATACATAAAAGTATTGTGCAGATTCGCCGCTCTTTATTCAATTATCTTATAATGTTATTTTTCTATATACAGCATCTTTATTTCGTTATCACTTTATGATTTTAACATGTTTTTACTAACTATTAACGTTCCTCTATGATAAATTTCACAAGATATTTTTAGTTCTGCGCAAAAACATGTTCTGTGCAGAAATGTTTTTAATTCTCCCTGGAAAATTGAAGTATCTCGGGATCCGTTTCAATAAAATTCATCTTTTAATACTTACATATATTTTATAGCATTCATAACACTAATTGTCCATATAATAACGCCCACGTGCCAGGATATTCCAAATTGACCGAACCTGTTCAAAGAGAGCTGATATATAAAAGAAATTACGGGAAACGCCCGCGTGTTCTGCACCCTCACATGTAAATTAATTCATATACGTATCATCTCTCTTTTAATAAAATGCCAAGGCAAATATCCAATGAAAAAAAAATTCATTTCGTCGTAGTACTTTAATGTAGGAAATGAGCAAATATTCGTACGACGTACGCAGGCGTATACGTTTGCTGAAAATAGGCGTGTTTCGCCTGCTTTTATCACATGTATATAAGGAATGCAATTTCACCTCGTAAAGATCCGTGATAGAATGTGAATTTTAATAAATCAATTTTATACTTTTTCTATTTCGATTTCAATTTTTACTATGTTACGCTCAGAAATTATGCGAAGACGTGTGTACAACGCGAACATTATGTGAGACATTATGTGAGACATTTGAAGGTATGTGCCATGCTCCCGTTCATAACTTGCAGTACGCTCGCCTAGTAATATATCGGGGAAAGAACAGATACGAAATTTTCATCTTCAAAAGCCCGGCTGAACGACATTATGCGCTCGACGAAGCGTACGACCTTTTTAACAGCAATATATTGTCACGTCTGTACATTGAAGAACGTTTTTTCTCAATGATACGACAAAAAAAACATCGCGTTCGATTGTATCGATGGAAAAGTCGTGGAAAATCAACATTTATCTTCTCTCGAGCGATGTTGAGAAATTATAATGTTAATCTGATATTTAATCTGACATTTTTGATGTTGATGAATATACCGATATATATTTAATGATATTAAATATCATCAGTATCTGTCCACCAGTAAATATCAGATTGACATTATCATAATATCATGTGATATTTAATGGTCTTAAATATCATTTAATATCACAACATTCACTGATATATATTTAATGTTGTGGTAGAGGAACAAATTTATATTCCGCGAATATTTATTCCATATATTTATTTGTGTCAGACGGGGGATAACTGCGCGACTCACAGTAAATTTCCAAATAAATCTCATCCGATCGAAATCTCTTTCTTTTATAAGACTCTCGGTTATCCGTTCTATATACTTAATAGGGCAATATTTCGTCCCCGTCTTTCGTGACTTGCGGCTAAAAGTGATGGCCAGAGACGAAGAGAATCGCGCGGGCAAATAGATATCCCGAGCAGCAAATTACAAATGACCGTAATAATTCAATAAAACTAATTTCTCCCCCAACGACACGAAGAGACGAGTGACTAGACTTTGCTTCCCGGCGGAGTTCGCGCGCGTTTGCCTGTCACGAGGGGGAAAACTTCTCGGTCCACCGCATTTGACAATTATCCCGCTCTTTTCTCCCTTTATGTAAAAAGTTCTTGGCCGTGGTTCGAGGGCGTGATACCGCAAACTTGTAATGTGTGCCTTCGCAATCACGACGGCGGATGTGCGACGAGTACAAATTCCCGAGAGTGACGTGACGCATTACTGAAATTCTTATCTGTATTAGCGCCGGCGGCGATATCGATCTGTCAGCGATTCGAACAGCACGTGGACATAATTCGCGAGGGAGGGAGGGGGGAGAAAGAGAGAGAGAGAGAGAGAGAGAGAGAGAGAGAGAGAGCCCACTTCTCTTTTCAATATCCGTCGCACTTACGTGTCATGCACGTACGAAATGACGTGGTTAATAATAATAACATTTCGTAACGTGTATGACACACCCCACATAGCAATCTCGAGAGATTTTCGGATATCCAGGGTGTATCCGCGTAAAACCTGAGGATATACTTAAGATGTATCGAGGATGTCTATTTATCCGCTTATAAGATATTCAACAATGGATATAATTACTAGGATGTAATTATATAACGAAATTTGATCTCAACAATATCGACTGGATGTTTCTAAATCCTATCTAATGTTACATGGGCTATTCTTACGTTGTCCTACGGATGACTTTTTAGTTTGGATCAAATCAGATAATTCCATCGAGATTTTTTGTTATGTGGGACAAAGTGTGTTGGAATCGAGAATAGCGTGTTTACATTGTAATACAACTCACGGGAATTAAGTAGATTATAATGATGCAGGAAAACAGTTTCCCTAACGAAAATTGCATGCTACAATTGCTACATTTTCCTATTCAATCACGCTGCGCAATTTCTTTCCTGATAAGATCGTATTAAGTATTATTCTCATCAAGGAGCTTTTCTTTTCTCTAATCGCCAAGCTTCCCCAAATTACGCTTGAGTATGATCCGTCACGGATTGTATATAGAAAGGTTCAGTATGAATATCACCCTTTTTCGCAATAAATTGTTTACAGTGATTTTAATAAAAAAAGCTTATTAGTTCATCAAAAATTAAAACGATTATCGACTTAAGTGGATTTACTGTTTCAACAAAGAGCTGTGTTTTAAAGACCGATAAAAAAATTGCGCAGTTTACTACGTTTGAAAAAAAATATACAAAATTCACACATTATTATTAGACCAAGATCTAGCCCGGGCCGTAAATGGCATTTTCTCTAATTTTGATTGTACATTTAATTATCTCGATCTATTCCTAATCGAGCACACGTATATAGATTTGGTCAACATAGTTTATCATTTTGTTTTATATCACTAATATTTATTTCTATCAATGTAGATTAAATTTAATCTCGGTTTACCTTACTTTTCATCTTTTTTCTCATTCTTAGGAAAAAAAGAAATAATTCAAATCGAGATTAAAGTTAATCCAAATTGGTAGAAACGGACATAAATTAGTATTATAATCGCATTGCATATTATACTCATGGACAATATTACATTTTCAATTCAATATCTCATTCTTTACACTTTATCTTGATGTCTCGCTTTTATATTTTATCTATGCATCGTCATGCACCAGACATGCTTCGAATATATATTCCCTTCAACTTCAATTTACTCGGGCTCGGGCACGGCAAACGAATCGCGGTACTACGCGCAATTAACTAGAATTTCACGAGCAATTAAGTAATTAGCGTCCTTTCGCGGTGTGTTACAGGCGGGAGCTCTGCCGAGACCCCTGACTGCAGCGGCTGCGGCGGGATACGAGGACAACAATTAATCGGCGGAGCTGATCCAAGCTGATGAAAATGCGCGACAACCTTCTCTTGTACAATATAAATTACGTATAATTCATTGTCATCGCATACCTTACTGTCCCGCGCGCGCGCTTCCCAGGCCAGCGGGGGGCATCCTCGAAATTCTCACATCTCTTACTCTTTAAAAAAAAAAAGAAAAAAAAACGAAGCAGTGAGAATTCGTGATCTGCGTAATCGGGCGATTGGTTGATCGGCGTGAAGAGAAGTCGAGTTCATTATTGTTTGCACGTTTTATTTGCGCACGCGTTAATCCGGAGCGACGCGTTCCTAGAACGACAGTTTTATCTTCGTACGGCAATCAATTCCTTTCGCTTTGTACGTGATTTTATGGGGTTCATGATACTGTGCAATTTAAGAGAAACACGTTCTATAAAATCTTTTCTGTACAATTGCGCCCGCCATTCTACCTTGTTGTCTCCGTTAATTAGTGGCAGCGCTATAAAAGGACACTTGGCCTAAGTCCTTCATACATTCGATGTGGGATAACAATCTAAATACTTCGATCACTACAAACGTAATTTTTTTCTTCTTTTAATTGTGCGCATCGGCACAGATATGTAGAAACTACTTGGCGCTTTATGCGCTAATGTGTATATCGAGTGTCCCAGATTTTCCGGGTAATTTATTAACGACGGATCGAGAAGTGATGAATTCGATTTTTTTCGGAAAAAATAAAAACGTTATTTTTTAATTGTCAACATTTTCTTGGCTAGCAATTTCCCTCAAATATATCTAATTTGATTAATGTACAGCATTTTATTATTTATTTAAACTTTTAAGCTTTAATTTACTAACAGCTCTCTTTTTTTAATTTATAATAAATAATTTTATAATTAGATTTTCCACTGAATATTCCTTTGGAAAAAAACCGAGAAATTTGTCGTAAATTTGATCTGCAAGATTATTTGGTAATTCTGGAGCATCATATAATTTTCAAAAGCTGGCCTGTTGGTCCATCAATCGATTAATAGGCGTAGTCTTACGATAAATGTGCCAAATAATATGATCATTGTATTATAAAAAGATCTGCATTATCTATGGCGTATACATAAAGCAGAAACTATAACGATTTAAACATTTCACGCGTAATGGGGATCGATCGCAAAACTTTGGTCCAAAATGCGAACTATTTATCAATATTATTATTATTCGCCAGAAAGAGGGTCGCGTCTCAAATATGTCTCGATATGTCAATTTGCAAAATTAAAAATAAATTATTATGTAACACTGTGTCACATTTATTCCTCTACAGCAAATGTGTTCTACAAGATTTTTGATCTCCCATGTATAAATCCCGCGATAGAACACTTTCCGTAGATATATCCGCACTGAGAAAAAAAATTTGTCAATCCCAAGTAATATTTAGTCCGATACGTTCAACTAAACATTTTAGTTAGTTAACTAAACATTAGTTAAATTAATTAATTCTTGATTAAAGAAACGAAATAAATTGATGAAACAACTAATATTTAGTTAACTAACTAAAATGTTTAGTTGAACGTATTGAACTAAATATTTCTTGGGATTAACAATTTTTTTTCTCAGTGCGTGGATATAATCCGTGAATGCATCATTTACGGAGTGGAATTACTGACAACGCAATTGTGTTAGTTGTCTTAATAAAATAATAATAGTTAGACTTCAACGCAGTCAAAGTTTTGACGCTCCTGGTGAAAATCCTCTTCTAAAAAGGAGATGTGAAGTTTATTGTTGCCGCTTTTCCGCGATGCCGATTGGTTCTCTTGCTGCGCTTACTTCATTTGCAGCTGTCATTGTATATTTTGACAGTTGTGTATAATAGGGTTAATAGTGAAATGTTAAAGATAAATAGCGCGCGCGTAGCGCGCGTCTGTAGTGTCTAGTAATTTAAATAACGGAGAAAGAATGGGGAAAGAACGAGGAGACGTTATAATTCATGTCGCTAAAAGGATTTTCTTATCTCCCAAATAGATTAAAAAGCTCGTAAAAACGAAATTGAAAACTTTCAGTGCTGGGAGAGTAGTTCGCACGAACTTCTCCGCGAGAAGAAATTGGCGACCGTTTACTTTTAGATGCATTATGTAAAATGCGTAAAACGCAGACTACTGCAAGATATTTTATTTTCAAAAGCTATAAACGCCAGAAAAACATCTCGTAGGAAGAAACGTCTCTCTTTATATTTCAAGGATCCGTCATTTTATTGGGCAAACGTGTACATTTGATTACAGAATTAAAATTCAAGCATATTGAGAATAAATTACAGTAGAGATATTACTTAACACCACACGTGTAAAGTAACAACTTATTTAAAACGTGCTGATCTGACAAACGAGCAAATCCTTTTGATAGATTGCGCCACTTCTTTATCTTCATGGCTCAGATCCCCGACGTTCTTGAGTTCCGGTCTTAGGAGAACTTGAGTTCGTACACGCTCCAAAGGAATCGACAGAGGCATCGTTAATATCCTCGACCAGTTCGTTGCCTCGTAATTAGCCATAAACTGAAACACACACGATTTATTCGCAACGCGCGTATGCTGATTACAGGCACGACAATTTCGTAAGTTTGTGTGTGTACCGAAGATCTGTATTTACCACTAAGGCGCATAACTTTGATTACTAACTTGATCAAAGCACGTGTCCTCGATGTGAAACATTATATGTGTGAGAGGTTTCACGATGGGCGAGATTTCCGGCAGATTAATCAAATCTACCTCCCTGCTTTCCTCGCCGCGACGTAAATTATTTAATACCCAGTCGGACGCTCGAACTAAATACTCGTATGCAATCTGCGATGCACAAAGATTGTTCATACACAATTGTTCAGTTCGTCCACGCGTGTTTACCGCGTAATTATACTAATATACGAGCATTTCCAATGACAGTCGCTTTACTAACTTTTAAAGAACGTCGCCCGATATTCGTGAACAACAATTCGTCCGTGTAAGTTTCGATGACGCAAGCCATGTTCTGTAATTCGCCGTTTCTCGGATTCTGATCCTCTCGCCTGAGGCTGTAATTAATTTTCTCTTTCTTTTTTTCGTTTAGATGAAATAAAATTAAAAATATATAAAGTTTATCAATTGACATTAAATTAGAATAAATATAATCGAGTTATTGGAGCAATTACTTAGTTATTTATGCTTACATTATATCTTGCAAATTCCTAGAAATTTTATTAAATGTTAAGCTTGGGGAAACTAAAGCTTCATATAATATAATGCAGAGCTTATCTAAATATTTCTTGCAGACATAAGCTCGTGATAACGCTACAGAAATTATATGTGACACGATACAACTTTTATCTCGTATTTATTCCGAGCGCGAGTTTATAAATAAATAAACAAATAAATCAGGAATAATCCAACGCGCATTTAGTATTATAATACAATTTAAATTCAAGCTGCAAATATAATGCATAATAATACGTATTATTATATGTATACACATATTTTAGTACGGAACATGAGAGGTAACAATCTATTTTTTCCCGGCAAATCTGTCTTTTAACATTTTATAATATTTTTTAAAGTAAAAATAATAATTCTTCGCAACACGTTCTTAATGGTACAGCAAACAGACCTAGCACTTTGATCAACAAACTCTTCTTAAGAAGCTACAAATTTCATGCTTCGCTTATAGTATCTCCACAAGCGATAACGATGCAATTTATGTATATAACATTATAGAAGAAAATTAATTGTTTATAAAAATATCACTACTATTAATCTGCAACTATATGTGACACTAACTGATACTAACACTATTACTATTAGCCTGCAACTACCAAAGGTAATAAATTATGGAGAAACTCACCTGTCCTTTACAAGAAACAAGAAAGAATCTATCTGCGACGTATGTTTATTGTCCTCGTCGATGCTACAAATCGCTTCAGCGAGCGCCGTTGCGGCGGTAGATCTGTCATACGGATTAAAAGGGCTGAGTTCACAACACGTGTCCTCGGAACCCGGTGTACTGCGGCGCTCGTTTTTGCCCTTCGTGGACACGTCCAGGAGGGTGGAGTACAGGGCGGCGCACAGCACCTGGAGCAACACGTTGCCGCCGATCGGCCGACAGTGCGCGGGAATGTTGTCGTTTAACGCGAACGCGGCGCGTAAAACCGGAGTCGAGGCAGTCACGTACAACTCGGCAAAGCACCCGATCGCAAGGGACATGGCTTGATATATACTGGCACCTGTCTGAAGATAATTTTGCAAAATTTATCTAAACGCTGTAACTCACGTGATGTATCGGAATTTTATAATTTATTTTGCGGCTGTAACGACACACTGTAGTAACGTACGATCTTGATATTATTTGGAATTTTAGCGAACAAAAGAGTTAAACATTGTTGAAAAAAAAACATAAATCCTTCGAACACGTCGGAATATTATTCGAATATTATCATATTACATAAGTATTGTTGTATAATAATTACTTTCGCGGCATCTAAAAGTACTTCGGCCACCGGTTGCATCATGGTCTTCAGCGGCTTTATCAGCGCATTCAACCAAGGTGGCCGCGATTGATTCCAGACCTTTAAAATGATAAATGATAATAGAATTAGGTGTTACGCTCATATTAATATTATATGTAAAGTTTTTGCAAACTGCAGTAAAACGGAATATTTAAAAATTTGACAAAGGGTAGATAAGTATGGTATTATAAAATGATTTTTATGTTAAAAGAGAGCCTCTATATGGAGACTACTATTTTAAAAATTGTAAATGTTTTTTAAAAATTAATTATGTATATAAAAATGTATATAAGAAACTCGAGAAAGTTTTTATTTTTCATTTTTTATAAATAAATTTTTTAGAAATGTAGCTCACTCTTAAAATATTTCAATATTTGCAGTTCTTATATATTTTATCTTCTATATAATCTATATATATAATAACTTTTTTCTCTTTTTGTTCATTAAAATAAAAGTCTAAATTATCATCATATTAAACCCATCCATATATATATTACGCAAACTGTATTTTAATGAGAATTGATATAAATTTACGCGCAATGAACTTTTCAAATGACATTTCGTAAAACCACACGACCTGTTGTCTGTCCAAATAATTGGACCAATTCGGATCCTGCTTCAGCGCCGGTATAATTACGTGCTCCGGCTCGTTGACGGTTACCACCAATACGTGGAATAAGCTGTATAATGCCGGAGTCGAAGTTATTTTTAGCGTTTTGTCACACGCCGACTCGCTGCATAGAAAACCGCTGCAACTTCTTTCGTCACTCTTCGATCTGTTAGCTGCGTCATTGTCGTCCATGCACATGACGCCCACGTTTTGACGTATTAAGGTCTTCAGCAACATCCTTGCCACAACGTAATTGCTCATCGATATCACCTGCGAGCAGGGAGATTCCTGTAAATCTAAAATTCTAAAGGCATGGTCTGTAATACAGGCTCTATATCTCGCTGCGTACACTTGGCGCGAGAGACACTATACCGTGTCTCTTGATGAATAGCTTCGTTAGTGGGATCGTGTCAATAATCACCTTCATTAACTGGGGCCAGTTAGGCTGAGGCTGATGTCTCAAAACATTCAACTCAAGAATGACAGCTTTATCTTCGGACAACGTTATAATATCAGCTGGAGAATCAATCGTACCTAATCCTAATAAATTTGGAGCGCATATCAACAGCCAAGGAGCAGGACCACGCCGGGGCCGCAATATTGCCAGATTTTCCAATCCATGTCGGAAGATCTGAATAACAATCACTCGTTCTTATAAACATAAACATACTTTCCGTGTCACGTTTAAATATACAAATCGAATTTTATTAAGTTCCAATGAATAAACCCGTTTTTATCTCTTCATACACAATTTTATACAATCTTAGTGTTCTTGTATCTTAATTTTACACAATCAGTACACGTTAATTTAATTATAAATGTATTCAATTAACTTATTAAAAATAAAAAAATAGCGTATTTTTCTTTATAGGTCTAAGTATCCGACACTCGGAAGTACCTGGTACAATTCCTTGAGGGGAGTGCCTCTAAGTAGCAAGCAGATTAACAGCTCGTTACATTTTGCGTGTATATCTCTTATTGCTGTCGGCAAGTTGCTCGGGCGTGCACCAATCATCCCGTCGCTACCGACACACGCGCCTAAAGCGAGGTAGCCCGTGCAGCAGAGCACATTAAAGGCGTCCGACCAAAATTGTTCGGATCGTACCAGTGTCGGTCGTCCCTGTCACAATTTCATATTTTTGTCTTTAATTTCTGTCCCAATTATTCACGCAGAGGTAAAACATCGCGCTTCAATAAATCGCAGATGAATGCGTAATGTATGCAAAAACGTGCAAAAGAACAAAAACGTATAGAAAAACTGATTTCACATTCGTCGGATCGGAATGTAAAATCCGCGTTTGCGACTCGCGGCAACGATAAAACATTCGATGCAGATAAAAAAACGCGAAATAAATTAGAAGATTAGTCGCGAGAGATATCTCTCCTGGCCTTACGTGAATGAATCGCGTAGTTATGATAGACAGGGACTCATTTAGCATCTCTGAAAATACGCGCTGTGCCATCTTAGGCGAGACCGTGTTCCATAAATCCGCCTTAGTACCTGGAAATATTAACATATCGTTTTTGCGAGACGTTGCATCGCGCGTAGCGTCATAAATCTACCTCCACGAAATATTAGTCTGCAGAAATCGAGAAAAATGAGCCGAGCGTTAGTTCTTTACCTTGCATGTACAACCACCACATCTGTATGACATAGGAGCATCGCTCCCTTTCGAAGAATGGTTTGTCGCTGTGCCAGCTGAGAGAGTCCGCCTCATTAAGAATATATAAGGAAATTAATCGACAGTGTAGATCGAGCAGTCTCTCCGCCACAGCTTCGGCCATTTCGTGGAATGCTTTGTGAGATTGATTAATCTTTTCGCTATTTAGAAGAGAAAACGATGATAGAGGTCGAACATGCGTGTATATAAAGTACAATAAGTTACTCGATCTTAAATACAAGAAGGACTAATAAAAAATGATAGAAAGTAATAAATTGAAAAATAATAAATTAAATTTAGGTCCACGTCAAATTTTAAGCACAACAAGATTATAAAAGAGAAAGTGTGATATCCCACAAATTTTTAGACTAACAACACTTACAATTATAAATAAAAAATACACATTAATTCTAAGTATAAACCAAAGAATTAAATTAAATGTTTTTTATTTTATTGTTTTTTGTAATACTATAACTTTCGGATGAAATAAATATTTTCAGTTATGTATTGCTGTACATATATTCATTTATAGTATCATAAAATCAATATTTTAATTTTTATATGCGAGATTTATATGCGAGATATTTATACATATTTATAAAACTTGCCGGACGATACAGAAACATCATATTGTTAATTGTTTTATGTTACAGTGATTGGAGTGTAAATTATTTAAAATCTATTTTATGTAGATATTTTCTGTCCTTGGGAAAGAAAAGTTTTAACTTGTATAAGGATGAGAGACTACAAAATGAGAGACGACGAATATATATAGTTTCTGTGTAAAGCACCTTGATTGAGAAGAAATTATTCCTTTTGCGTGCTGATTGTAACACCACAAACAGTTACGTATCAATGCCGCCGCGCCCAAAGTGGCAGTGAGCACGGTGAGATCGGCGTGATCCAAAGATTCCTGGATTAACATGTGTAGATGTTCTAAAAGATAGAAGTTTCAGGATGTTATCCCATTTCTCTTCGAATATTTTTAAATTTGTGAGTTTAAATCGTGCCACTATAAAAAATTATTTAAAATGCAAACACAACTTCCTTGCAGAGGTGAACATATAAAGCAGACTTAAAAAAGCAGAGGTCAGTAACGAATTATTTAATTAACTTGGAATTTTTTCCGCAAAAATTTAATCCAACGTCGAATTGTGGAGTAATTCAACACTGATTTCGGAGGTCTTTTAGAAAATTAAACCTCCAGAATAAAACGTCACATTCTTCGTATAATTTACATTTTACAATTTTTAAAAATAATTCTTTTTGCTAGTTTAATTATTAAAATATTAGTATAATACAAATATTAAAAATTTTAAATATCAAGTTTTTCCTAAAAGAATATAGTTTAATGTTTGCAAGGATGTATTCTTAATTTAATACTTTCTATAGACCAATTCTACCTATCAATGTACTCATTTTATGTATCGTATAATACGAAAAGTACTTAAAGAATTAGATTATCATATATATATACATATTAACGTAAGCCACTAGTAATTACAAGAATATAATATTTACTTATAATTAAATTTTAATGCAGTTTTTTTTACAGTTTTCTGACCGAGATTTTTTCTCTCCCGTGCATCTGCCTGACTTCTTCGCGCACTTGCCTACTTTAGTCATTAATTAATTGAGTTGAATATATAAAGTACGCTTCGAATTAATTCAACTGTTGATAACAGAGCAAACGCACAAAAATCTACGCTTAATCAAATGTAATTAAAAGTAACTAAATAAGAAAAAATATCGAATTTATGATTAAATGCATCTTTTTCTTTATGAGCGACTTTTCTCAGTTTTTCTTTGCAACTACTATTTCGAATGTTATATGTCCAACATCCATTTTTACTTCTTATCATCGGGATGAAGTGTACCTAGCAGCTGCTCGGCGGTGTCGACAACGAGCAGGATGAAATCGGACGGCTGGATCCGTTTAATGACACCCTCTTCATCGTCGACGCTGGACGCGCTTCCGTCCCAGATGGAGCTCAAACCGGAAGTGCGCTTAAAAGCGGCCACGAAGTCCGCTTCCCACCACGTGACGATTTTAATCGCGGCGAACGAGGCGTGCCGCGGAAAATCAAGCCTCCCGCCGCTGATGCGTATGCAGAGGGGTTCCCTTAGAACGGTTTGCATCTCCTGCATCGAAAATCGCGACAGATATATGGGCGACGCGAGTATAAAATTCCACTTTCGAAAATAGCATCGCGCGCGACGTGACTCGATTTGACTAAAGTATCCCCGTGTTGAACTTGATACATTTCGATTTAAAACAAATTTCGCACGTCACTGTCGCGATACGTATAATGACAAATAATTGAATTATTCGATTTGCAGATGTATTTACGCGCCGCGAGTTTCTATTTTCGAAATTATGGTCGATAAATCAATCCTTCTTCGTAATTAAATCACGTCGTGCTACGCGGCAAACGGAATAATTTCGAAACGGCACGCTTCCGATACGTTACGCGGCCGCCCGGAAACCACGAATGTAATAATCTACGCGTTTTGTACTAAAAGCCCCGAAGGTATCAAACTATCGCGAAAATCGACGTGGCAAATTCTATTAAATTACTCACGGGGCTGTGCAACATAGAAATTGTATTAACGATAAATGATTTATACCAGATAATTTGTACCTGGTAATATTGCATATCCCGTTGCAACAAAATTCTTACGCGATCGACCAAATTCCCATCTTCCATAATCTCCATTTTTGCTCTCCGTCTGTCGAATAACACAAAAACAATTATGCTTGGACGATCTGATTTAATCGGCTCATTATGCATAATTGTGCATGTGCGCAAGCAAATCTACGTGCGTTAAACAAAACTGAAATCGAAAGCGATCTCTTGATGTGACATAGACTTGTCTCGATCATTTACGTTTTAAAACAACTCTTCAACAGATGCTGATCTCATCTTAGTAAAATTTCGATGAAACAATTACCCAACAATTCAACAAAAAAAAAAAAACTAAAGTTAGACAAATTAAAGTAAATAAGATCTGGCTCTCGAACTAGAGATAAGAAGAATTCGCTTAAAAAATACAATTCAAGATATCTATCTCAATAAACAGAGTGTCACTAAACACAAATCTCAAATTCAATGAACAATCTTAAGTTGAAACCAAGCACCATTAGTTGGAGTCACTCTCATAAAATATATAGCAATGCATGTATTTTAAGCTGCGTTTTATTAAAAAGATATTTACAATATTTAAAAAATGTATATAAAACTATCAATTTAATTGTGAATAATGTATCAGTTGTCTTAAAGAAGGCATTATAATGCATATAAAACTCTGTAATTCTTAAAGATTAAAAACTGCTATAAATAATATATATCAGCATGTCAATATATATTTTAACATATAAAAAACAGCATGCTTTCTTTAACTCACATTTTCACAATATCTCGTATATGTTGTAACATAAAGCATAATAATAATAATAAATAAATAATATGCAGGATATGCAGGTACCATTATAGTGCTAATATGCAATATTATGACTTGACATTAAAGTTACTCACATGAAGTTTAATGTAGTTGCTAATATAGCACTTATATATGCCAATTTCTTCTTTCAGCTTTTTATATTAGTTTTATGTACAATTTTTGTAAATCAGATCTTCAGTAACATCTAATAGTCATTGGATAATTATATCAAGTGAATTATAGATTCGAACAATCGTAATTAAACCTTTATTAATGTTATTTCTTAGAAGAACTATCTATCAGCTTGATTCTCTCTACCGCTAAAGGAACACTTGTCAAAGCACGCCTCACTTCTCACAATTGCTGGTATCTCATTATTAAGTAGCTCATGTAAGGTTTTGCCATCGTGCTTGTATATCCATTGGCCATTTACAAAATCGTAACGTTTCGGTCCAGATTTCGGAGAAGAGAGCCAAATTTGCTTGTTCGGCGTTTGACGGTTTATAACGTAAGTACCATGCGGCTCACCAAATTTCACGGTCAACACACCATCCTGCAGCAAAAATTTCAAAAGATATATCATCACAAACGTACAAAAATAAGAACTATGGATTTTTCAATTAATATATACACATCATACTCCGTAAGATACATCGGCATCTGACAAATGCACTGCTTCTTCAACCAATTCCTCAAAGCACTCGGTTAATGAGTCCAAAGTTTCATTACAAATCCTCTCGTATTGCACGGAGCTAAGTTCGCTAAAAATCACGCAAATAATACGTTTTTTCTTCACATTAATGACACGTGCAGATTGTTACACATTATTGATTTGACGCGTCACGAATAACGTAATGATACTCACGTCGTAATTTCAGTATCTGTACTGAGATTTTTTATAGACAATTGCAGTAACGTTCGTGGATCTCTCTTTGAAAAACGTGTTGTACCATGGGTGACATAACCTGCAACGTAACTGCCGGGGTTGCTCGGTTGGAAAACGGCTCGTTTCTTGACCGAAATTCTACGGAGGAATAAACAGCGAGACAGCCTTGAGATTACGTCTGATCTCGTCACGACGGTTATCATGATAAATAGCTTCTCGTAGCAGTTTTATCGATTAAACAAGTTCTCCGGTTAGTACAGCGATACTCCTTGATAGTCTTGATACTCCTTTTGACGTATGTTTACACCGCTGCGTCGGTATCGTCACGTGCGAGACATTGCGAGATAACTTTGTAGCTAAGTATATACTTTCAACACTTGAAATGAAATAGATATATGTATAATTGGATGTTAAAGAGAGAGGAAAGATGAAAAATACAAAAGATTCAGTTGCAAAAGATAAAACCGTTATCAATTGTGGCAAATTGGAATAAATGACGACAACAAAGATTTATTCTTTATAGCTGAACTTTTGTACTCAATTCAGCTTCTCTCTTTTTTAAATTATATATATACTTATATATATTATTTAATCATATGTTTAATTATATACTGTAATTATATCTTTGATCTATCTTTTCAGGTAGTCTTAAAACCTTTGAAATGCCGTTGGAATGTCTTTGAGAAATGAGTGTTGTCTAGAAACACGTGACATTGACGAGCAGAATACATCCCCCAAATATACACAAATATATATGATAATTTCGAGTAAACTGAAAGTAATGTATACGTTTACAATATGTGTAACTTGAAAACCCTGATAAGTTAAACTTTAAATTGTATCTATTTCTTTTACTTTTTATTTATGCAGTATATATTTATTTATTTTTATAGTTTTTTTCGTTTTCAAAATTCCCCCAAAAATTTATAGTTATATAACAGTGCCAGTGCTCTGGAAAGTTATTGCTATTTTATCTTCCATAAATTATTTTGATCAATATATTTTATATTAAATTAACATTAATTGCATTTTTATTAAGTTTTTATTATTTTCTACTGATAGAGCCTATTATTTTGTCAAATTCGCTTTTAATACAATTAATTATCTATACCATGGCAATCATTAAACAAATTAGGTAATATTTAAACCTATTTATGAAAAAAGTGATCATTTCTTAAAATAATTATATTATATGTAATTTCTATTATCATATAAATATATTTGTATAAAATATATTGCTTTCACATATTGTTTTTTTTTTTTGCAATTGCCAATCAATATCTGGAAAACTGGGTAACGATTGGATGTATCTTCGTTTCGGGTATTTTGGATGATTCAGCACCGATGGTCCGCTGTGTCCGACAAGGGAATCCCAAAGACAACGATGAGGCGCAATCTGAATGACCATGACGTACAAGGAAAGCGTAAAGGAAGGGGCAAGGAAAGTGATGTGGAGGAAATATTAGTAGATCATCGAAAGCGCGATACATATATGCATGTATATGTCAGTCTTTTTTTTAAATACCATACGACCTCGGTGCTCGATAAATATTGCGTCTGTAACGTCAAGAATCGGTAATCGCGAACATGCTCTCCCGCGGAGTCGACCGTGCGATAGTCCGACTAATATTCGCACTAACAGGCATACTCGTCGTGAGACCGGTGTTTCCCTATGTGCTGCCAGATCCGACTTTCGAAGTGTTAAAGCCGCAAGGTCTTCGCGTCTCTATACCAGGTAAGGTTTAACATCGTGATTTACAGTGCCCTTCTTTTTAGAAAGGATTGTAACAGTCCCAAAGTTTTTTCTTATAAAGATTGAAGTCTAAAAAAAAAAATAAAAAAATTACCGTAAAAAGATGATCTTTTAAGCTACGCAACATTTAAAAAATGCCTGATTGAATTCTGTTACAGAAATGATAATTACTGTTGCATAATACATTTTTAATATTATATTATGAAAAGAATCTCATACATATAATTATTATCATATTTCTTACATTCATAGATAGATAAAAATATACGAAAAAAAAGAATTTCAAAAATTCTGCAAAATGTCTACATGCTGATCATTATATACCGCATGTTGCCAAAAGCAAAGATCGAAATATAATCTAGTCAAGTAATTCGTTTCTGCAATAACTACTTTTGGGATTACCTGAAACATAAACAAAAGATTAAAGAATATTCCGATACTTACGACTTTTCTTGGAACACTGTCTCATTAACGCTAAACATGTTTTTACCATGCTTTTATCATTGCAGAAAGATTAATGATTATGTGACCTTAATGATTGTGTCCAGAGAAAAATTTAAATCACAAGAAATTTTAAGCTCTTTCAACATGTGCCTCGTAATATTTTAAGTTTTAATATAATTAAATTTCTAAGAAAACAAATAATAACATAGGTTATTGATATAAATATAATACAATAATAACATGAATAATACAAATTATATATACATTATATTGTCTAAAAAATTAAAAACACTTAAAAAATAAAAATAAAAATAAAAATTTGACGTATGGTAAATATAATATATCCTAAATAATGAGATTAAAATAATAGAAAAGAAGAAATAGTTTCATATTTAACGATGATGCGATTAACAGATGCACCGGGTTTAAGAATATTTGGATTCCACGCCAACATCAATAAAGCAATTCGCACTAATGAATACGGTCAGATTGCCGGTGACGTCTATTTAGCAACAGACGGCCGCTGGACTTTCGAGGATCCGGACGTGACTATAAGAAATGGAGATGTACTTCGTTACTGGATTTATGCACAAGCGGATGGGGCTAGTTACAGGAAGAACGACCAAAGATGGACATATTCCCGTAAGATTATTTGCATAAACATGCAATTTTTTTCTGATTTATCGATAAAAAATAACGGCGTATTAAAATATATATAATACTTCAAATTAGCAACAGCGATGGAAAATCAAGCAGTTGACAGTCAAGAAACTACACAGAATTCTTCAAGATACGAAACTCCGGCCGAAGGCCGATTATTGCTCGAGGACAATTTCGATTCTTTTAACGAGTCACTTTGGAAACGCGAGATAAAGATGCCATTAGATCCGGTGGGTATATTCTGAGTCTATTATACATTGCAGAATTATTAAAAATACAATAATAATCCCTCTAAATTTATGTAATAAAATATCTATGTCCATATGAATACATATATGTCATGTGCGTAATAGAACATAAACATTCATTATACATTTCGTTTTTCATTCAACAAAGTTGATTGTTTCCAAATTAGGACTACGAATTCTGCGTATATCACAATCAGAATCACGAACAACTCGTGCAAGTTCGAAATGGTCAATTATCCATAAAGCCAATTATACTGGAAGATTATTACGGCGAGAACGCAACCGCGTTCGGAAGATTGCAGCTTAATGGGTATAACATAAATATAAATATATAAATAAATAAAATTTCTACATTTTCTTTTACTAATTATAATCTATCTTTATAGATGTACCAGTATGGTTGACTTCGAATGTACGCGGCAGGCATTAGCCTACAACATTCTGCCACCCGTCATATCCGCGCGTTTTACCACGAAAGAACGTTTCACCCTGCGATATGGAAAGATTGAAATACGCGCCAAGTTTCCCCAGGGCGATTGGCTGTATCCGGGTAATTAGATGCAATTTTTTTTATTACAAATAACACATATAGGGTGCGATTCACTTGGTACTCCAAACGCTCTTGGAAACATTTCATCTTTGTTGTTTATGAAATGTTAAACAAGGACAAAATGATGCTCTGAAGCGTTTAAACAGCGTCTACTATAGATCGCACCCATAATCATTAATCTAAACCGTTATTATGCAATAAAATCCATTGGATGTATAGTACCGTATAAATTAATCCGAATAAGACACAATACATAAGGAAATTTACATACCCTTTGTTCGCAAATAACTGCAAGATACTTGCCATAATAATGTCTTATTAATTGTACTAAATATATAAGTTAGTAACTATTTTTAATTACTAACATGTTATTGCAGCACATCTTTTCCATTTGATTGCAAATTGTTTTATTTTGTGTCTTGTTTGGATTAATTTACACGATATTATATGCAGAATTAATGCCAAAATATTTTCATTATTTTCGCCAATTTCTTATTTTTTTTACGGACTAGTTTTCTCTAACATAATTTTTCTAACAATATTAAATATTATTTAGACTTGATTTATTGCGAGAAATTTTGAATGGTTATTGACTTGTCACGGTCTATAATACTTTTCTTTAAAAAGATGTAGGCCGGTAAAAATTATCAAAAAATTCTCAAGGAAATATAGCCATACTTGCATGCAATGAATATTAATAGTATACTTAATCGTATACTTACACGCTGCTAAAAATATCCCGTTTTTTATTTAAATATTTAGTAGAAACAAATTATGTAAAACAGAAATTGAAAATGTATGTTGTCCTAATAAAAAGAGGTCAACCGCTCATTAAAAACTAAGATATGTAAGAAGGTCAATGGCCAAATTACAAGCACAAAATAAGGATGTTAGTTTAAAATAAAATCTAGTTTATTAATAACGGTATATTAAAAACAGTTGAATGTCCTTCTTATATATTGTCCCATATAATTTTATCAGAAATGTGGCTTGAGCCACGGTATTCTACCTACGGTGCGAACTATGCTAGTGGCCGCGTTCTTCTGGGTTTAACGCGCGGCAATGAGAACCTGGTGAATGCCACAGACGTTTCGAAGATCTATGACGCTAGAAGATTGGATTTCGGCGTGAGAATAGGTGCATCCCCTAACGAGATCCGGGAAATACTCGTTACGAAAGTAAGCGAGTTCGGGCCACGATGGACGCAGGATTTCCACGTGTACACGACCATCTGGACTAGCAATGGTTTCACGTTTTTATTGGACAATGAGGAAGTTGGGCGAATAAGCCCTGATGAAGAGGGATGGCTAAATGGTCTTCACACAGACAGAAAAGCTGCCCCGTTCGATCAAGAGGTAACATTACAGTGTTCTATTTCTGTTATTACTATAAAATGGTATTTATGTAATTCCTTACAGCAAGCAAACGTTGTTTTACTCTTTCACAATTCTACCAAAATACTTTATTTATGTCGCGCATTTGTTTACCTTATATAATACAAATTAGTTAATTAGTTAATTTCTTGTATATATCATTTCTTGAAAATAGTTATAAAATTTTTTGTAATAGTTCTTTGTTACACTTGGTGTTGGTGTGGGTGGAATACGTGTATTTCCGGATAATACGCTCAGTTCTGGAATACAAAAACCATGGCGAAATGTGAACGTTAAGGTATGGACACACACTTTAATATTATTTAATTTAATTTAACATTTCTTTTAATATTATTTAATTTAATTCATATTATTATCTAATATTATTTAATTTTTTTGAATCAATTGTCTGATAAATAATTCAACATATTTTGGTGCTTTATAGTTTTCGTTCTTAAAATGAACCTGTTCTTGATTGTAGGCAATGCTAAAATTCTGGAATTCTCGGAACAAATGGCTCCCAAGCTGGAGACGAAACAATGGCGATAATACTGCTTTTGTAATAGATTATGTCAAAGTGTGGACTCTTTGAATGAACGGCATACATTCACTTCACTTTTTATCAAGTCCATTTTCTTTTTTATCATTTGTATTATTTGTAGTAATAGATCGATTCTTTTTCGCGTGACAATTACGTCGCACACATATGCATTTAACATGTTGCTGTGAACATGAAGAAATAAGTCGTCAACAAAAATCAGTAAATCGGTTAACTTCTGATTCAATAATGATACAAGATTACAACGTTGCCCGCAATGTTATTGCACTTGGAATCTCCACGAAGACGCATAAAGTCCTTTTTACCCGCGTAACGCAATTAGAATCCTGTAATTGGACCGCTTCTGTTTCTATAAAAGGGTGAACGATGCTCCCGCGAAATCGGAAAGAAATTCAGGGTCGCCCGGAGCTGGTTTTACCTTTAATGATGCTTCCATTAGCTGCTCGGACGATCACCCTGTGATAATACTCCTGCCGATCATTACATGAACATAAAAATTTCTTGAACCAGCGCGAAGTTTACCAAGGGCAAACATTTTTTATAGAAAAGGCAACAAGTGGTACCATTAATCGCATTCGCTTTACCTAAATTTTTTTGTATGCGTCACTTTTGTACGCTCTACGCTTTTCTTTTTCCTAATGTGATAGCTCATTTCTCTATTCTCATATTTTCTGCGTTGTAATAAAATAGATATAAGATTGTATAATAAAAGAAATAATCGCCTCAGGTGTTTATTATATTCCAAAGAAATATTGCATCATTACATAGAATGCGGCATAGCTCGTAGCTAAAAATACCGTGTCAGATTTTGATACATTATGGCAAGTGTGTGATGACTGTCAAGGCCATCCCCCAGACTAGACTTTACTCGGCAGTTTCGTTTTCTTTATGTTATGGAGCTTCAAAAGGTCGTAAAAAAAAAATGTTTCCATGATCGCATAGTAGAGATCTATACAACGTAGGAGGAAACTAGATAAAAAAAAAAGTAAACGATAAGTAAAGCACAATGCCGACTTTCGACCTGGCCCATCATTCAAACCGGTTTACCTCGGTTAACATTGGAAATAAGAAAAAAAGGTCATCGTGCGGTTTCTTCCGTCTGCTTCGTGGTATCGCGACTGATGCTCCGGCCGGATCCGATTAATTTAACGTCTACGGTGCGCACGTGTTGTTCTACCGTGGCATAAAATCTCAACAAAAGTCGAACGACCTCAGTTCGGCTTTGGCGCGTCTTGTCCGGTTTCGTTTTTGCGGCCTCTTCTACGCGGCGAAACTTTTTCATCGCGGACAGTCGATCGATAGCTCCCGCGGTAGCTACCACGATTTCCTCTCTCCCACGGTTGGCAGTCAATTCAAACTGTTCTAACTCGCGAGATAAAAGTTTGCTAAATGTGCGTTAACTTAGTACTTTATCTCAACTTAACTCAGTAAGTCAGTAGTCACTTGCAAAGACCTCGTGACAGATAATGACACTGGAAAAAGTGATTGTTATTTTAGTCGTCCTCGTTTCGGCCACTGACTCTCTGGCGGATTATCATCATCGCTCAAGGCGATCGAGTAAGTGATTTTATAACATAATTTTCATGACATGTTATATTATAATCTTGAGTCTACGAGATATAAATGATAACAATTACCTGCCCCCCTCCAGACTATATAAATTTTTAAATACATCCTAAATCAATAGAGTCAGAATAATCACGTATCAAAAATGCGAAAATCTAAAAGACATCTAAATTAAATCAATTCTGAAGGACATTTTATAAAGAACGAATGATCAAAATATATTTTGAATCCTCTTTACGACATCTTTCAGATATGTTGCTTAGCTAGTGTGTGTGCATGTGACATCGATTTATTACCTATTGTACGCAAGCTTCAACAAGAATACATACATATTTAGCAAAGATGTCATTGAAAATACATGTTTAAGCGTTTTAAATATAAATAGTTTCCATTATCTATTTTCCATCTCACAATGCACGCAGTTGAATAATTGAAAAACTTGATTGAGAACGTATATTGTCGATACGTGCCGTTAGTAAAATTAACTTTACATACAATTATGTAAGAATTAGATAATTAAGTATTATACACCTTTATATGAAAATTTTATTTCAGGTAACGAATATATACTGCATAGATGTACAGCTACTGCGGAATTGATTAGAAGGCACAGGAATGAGGAGGTCACTGCAGTCAGCTCACGTAAAGCCGAAGATTCGGCACAATCGCAAACGCAACAAAAAGGTTCTCCGATTGATGCTACTCAACCTGAGACTTCTAAGCAAATTTCGAGCAGTGTTTACCGACGTATGACTCATATGAGGAGACGCGGCAATGGGCATGCACGTCGAATCATAGGCAAACACTTGGTAGATACACCCCTCAAAACCGTGAACATCGACGTACCACAAGATAGACCATCGGCCTTCAAGAAGAAGAATCCGTTACCGGAACTTGCGCGCAATATGACAGGCAGAAAGATCGATTCGTCGCCGCATGTAATAATTATCAAGTCTGTCGCTTAACATTTTTCCAATGACATTCAATTTACTCTGCCGCAGATTCTGATTTTATTGCAAATTGGCATAATTGTGTAATGTACAATTATTTATAACACTGAAGAAACTATGCACATCATCTAAGCATATGTATGATTTTTTTAGAATAATTAGAATAATTTATCGATCTTGTCTTTCTATGAGTATCATTATCGAATATTACTTTTGATAACTGCGGCTTCTTAAAATAAGATCGTTTTTATCATATAATTAAATGTGCGACAGCTAAGATAAGTTTTATGTTAAATAAATAAACTTCAAACATATTTTCTTACAGTTTATATCGATAAATTATCTACAATATGAATTATAGGAATAATTATTCCTAGTTACACATTATAGCTACGTGTTACACATTTCAGCTATACTCACGGGCAACTTCTCCATTTCAATCTGCAAGCAAAAAAAAATCCCAGATAAAGCAGATGTAAAATGATTTTGAATTTTCCTTATATCGTGAGACCTCTGACCTTGGTCACTTTCATTGCCACTCCTTCTGGCAAATTTCTTTGTAGATATTCTAGAAAAGTATCTGCTGTCGACCCGGTCAATTTCATAAAGTCCAGATAGCGATAGTAAGTCCTGATTTCATACTGAACACGGTGCTTTTTATGAACATGCGCGGACTTCAGCACAGTCCACCGTTCGTGGATAGCTTTACGCGGCGCTATGCTATAAGCGTGAAAATACATCTTAACATATCACCCAATTAGCAGTGTTAACCAACGTTAAATGACTATAGAACTTACTTTCTACCTATGTTGATATTCAAATGACCTGCGGCCATCATCACAAATTCTCCATAGCTTTTTAATACCGCTGGATCATTTCCCCTAACTTCAACCTCAATTTTTTTATACAACTTGTCTGGCATGCCCTAAAAAAATGAGCAATCTATTTACATACGAACACATTTGAATAAATTAACAGAAAAACAGCAATAACTCTTCGCAGAATTTACCGTGTTTATCGAAAGTGAGGACTGTTCCCTCGTTGAATCCTGTTGCTGCTGCTGCTCGTTCTGTTCTTGCAGTTGTGTCGACATGGAAAATGTCACGGAGGGTATGTTGTTTCGTAGATATTTTCGCACGAGAACATTAGGATATCTTGATTCATGTTGCACGATACCAGCTGCAGCATTTCTGAGAAGAAGCGGTATCTAACAAAACGTGACACGGTTATACTTAACCTCAATCGCGACTTTCATTAACCTCGTGTTAGCTTTTATGAAGATACCTTGGACAGGAACATTTCCTCCGTGGTTATCGGCGAATGGAGCTCTAAATTGCGAGACGGTCTCCAGAAATTTTATGAATTTATTATTTTCGTATTCAACGTAAACATATCCATTCACCTGGATACGTTTAGCAGAACGGAATACACGAGTTGCCGCTTTCTATCAGCTGTAACTGAAACTAATTTGCTGGATCCAGCGGTTATAACCAATCACGTTCGCTTGCTGCTCAACAATTGCATATGCATAACTGTAGTTGTTCTGCCGAACACAGATGCATACACAACTCAATGTGCTGATACAACTGCAACTAGAATTGTACAACAATTGTGTAATATGTGTATGTAATATGTAATCGATCGTCACCGTGTAGATATAATGTTTATATTACAAGCAGCAATAAAATAAAATTCTATTTCCGCAAAAGGTTGCGAGATTGAGCAGAATCTGTTTAATGTCCAAATATCGCAATATTAAATTTATTTGATAGATGAAAAACTAATTGAAATTACAAGGAAAGCTTTTTAATACTTGTTTTAACAATTTTAATAATTAAACATTTACTAATCTAATTTGTTTAATCACAGAATAGCATGATTGATTATGTCGGGTTAAAGTGAAAAATATATACAGCTATATGTGCATACAAAACTAAACTCATTTATAAATTAAGAAGAGAAAAACATTTAATGTATTTACATATGTGTGTTTATATTCACAAAAATCTGAAGAAATAAGTTTTTTATATCTTCAAAGATTATGAAATGTTTAATTTAATACAAAACAGATACTATATGTATAGCACATTTATATCATATATTTAGTTTATGATAAACAATATCTGTTGTAGAATTTTATTCAATTTGTCTCAAATTGTTACAATTTATATTTAAAAAAATAAACATTTTTATAAATTTTTAAATATAACACACATAATTTTAAAAATTTTAGTTATGAAAAATATAAGATGTTAGCTTGAATGTAATTTATTTTTGAAAATGCTTCAATGAGAGATACAGTCGGCTTATTACATACGTACATACATATCAATATCTATCAACTTAATTAATGTAAAGTTATGTATATACAATGCGCCTTATGCATATAATCTAATTTTATTTCTCTCATTACAAAAATAATGTAACTAATTAATAACACTCGCATGAAAGCTAGGGATAAGTAGTTTTTTTTACTTAATTGAATTACACATTGACATTAAAATGAATGTAATTTGTTTCAAAATAAAATTGTAACATTACGTGAATATCACTTGAAACAAGAAGGGAAACAGAAAAGCACTGTACTGTTTCATGAAAATCACAATGTAAATCACAATAAAGATGGATATTTTAACATATTCTGCAATACATAACTTTATTCGACATCACATATTTATTTTTTTTTTTGTATTTTTCAATACCTATCCAAAAAAGACCCATGTGTTTTGCTCTATAAACTAAAACGTTGAAATTGAAATGTTGAAAAGCGATGCTAACAATTATTACTTTGAGTGTAACATAAAAATATCTTATCTAACGTCGATCCTTAAACAAATTGGGCACAAAGGATCGCTGCGACTGAAAACCATAGTTTGATTGCCATCCAACGTTGGTTCCAACGTTGGGTCCAACGTTGGTTCCAACGTTAGAGCCTCCTTGCCAATTGGATGATGGTGCCTTCTTATTCGTATCGTTTAGAGGTAACCAGCGCGTGTCGTTTATGCTCGGATTATTACTGTTTTGGCATAACGATTTCGCTGGAAATGTTTGCGACTTGTTTTGCCAATTATCTTTAGATTTAGCCCAAGAATCCCCCTTGTCAGCTTCTCTAAACCAATTGGTCGACGATGTAGCCTGATTCGTATCGTTCCACCTTTCCTTCGACCCAAGATTGCTTTCATCGCCCCAGGGATCCCTCGCGTCTTCCGGAAGGTCGTTCCAATCATCTTTGTCACCTTGATTCCAATCGTTAGATTGCTGTTGTTCCCATCGCGGCTTGTTTGTATTCATCCACGGCTCCTTGTTGCGGCCACCCAAACTTTCCTTGCCCCGATTCCAATTTTCACCACTGGTTCCCGATCTAGATGGACCGGACCATCTATTATCCGAAGTCTGCCATGATTCTTTCATACTGGGTTTTGGAAGCGACTGCTTCGCATTCCATGAGTTTCCATGAGATGAGGAATCTCTGATATCCCAGGACTTGTCTTGGTTTGCTGGCTTGCGATATCTATCATTATCAGACGAAGGCTGCCAATTTCCACTCGTTGTCGGTTGTCTCTCATTATGCCAAACGTTTTCCGGTCTTTCATTAACGGACCGTTGCCAAGTGCTGCTCTGTTCAATAGCGCCTCGACTTGGTATGTCCCACTCATCCGCAAATCTGTTTGGTGGCGAGTTTTGGCGCCTTGGAGGAGATAGCTGACGTCTTGGAGGCGATTGCTGCCGTCTTGGAGGCGAGGCATTACGTACATGTGATACTCGATGGGGCGAAAAGCGTCTCATGGGAGGCGACTGATGCCGCGGTGGAATCATGTCTCTTGATGGTCTTGATGGAGACATAATTCTGCCAACAGGCGATATAGGTCTTCTTTCGGGAGACGGCTGTCTCGCGGATAACTCATACCTCATCGGAGATATATGTCGTCTCGGTGGAGACAATTGTGGCCTTGGTGGCGACATGTGCCGTCTCATAGGTGACATTGACCGGCCTGAAACTGTCATTGGTCGCCTTGGTGGAGATATCGTTCGATTAACAATAATTGGTGAGAACGAACGTCTGGGTGGCGACATTTGATGTCGATCCTCAGATGGAGACATCATTACCCTTACTGGCGACATTGGCCGTCTCTGAGAATATTCTCGATGCGGCGGAGAGTCATGTGGTTGATACGGCCTATCTGGGGAAAGATGTCTTCTAGGTGGCGAGCTCGGACGTCTCGGTGGTGATAGTAATGGACGCTTCGGTGAATATCTATCTGATGGTGGTGCTCGTTGTTTAAACGATAAATTCTGCTTTTTCATTGGAGAAATAGGTTTTCTCACAGATCCTGCATCGTTCCAGCGATTTTTGTCAAAACCCTTATTTCTATTCCAAGAATTATCTTGATTTTGTTGTCTATTTTTGTAGTCAAATTTTTGAGAAAAGTTAAATTTGTTGTTATTAGGTTTATTAAATTTTTTTCCTTTTGGCATCACCATATTTGGCTCTAGTGGTGCTAGGTTATGATATTTTTTAAATTTTGGCTTGGGAACCTCGGTTTCTAAATATTCTTTGTTCGCTGTCGTGATAACAATAGCCTGAGCACGGGTTTCTTGTACAAATCGACCTTTCAAAAGAGGATCGTCATCAAGGTCTTTTTTGGCTTGAGACTTTGGTTCCGGCTCAGGTGGCGCAATGCGATCCCACACTGAACGCGGCAATTGAGTTTGAAGTTTATTGGTTTGATCGAGAACCAAACTTAATACATTTTTTAATTCCTTAGCGGTCGTTGGGTCAACCATGGGAGATGGACCGCTTAACTTTTCTTTGGCTGCTTCAAGAATATCTCGACTTTCATTCACCTTCTGTATTAAATCTGTGTCAATTCGGTTACTCAATAATTTTTCTCTTAAATCAACTTGTTCTTTCTCCCTTGTTTTTTTCTCGAATAATGGATTGATGCGAAGTGTTGAGTTTTCATGAAGCCAATTCTTTTTCTTAACTGTAACATCTGATTAATAAACAAAAAATTGATTAGATGTGAGTATACAATAACTTTATATGTCTATTAGTTTTATACCACCAAACTTACCCTGTTGCCCCAATTTAAATCCAGGATTTTCGATTTTCTTAGACACTTTTTTTATTTCTATTATTTCGGGCGAATGGTCTCGCTTCAATTTTATTTTGCCTTTTACTGGTGAACCTGAACCGCTTTTCACTGGTTTGGTTGTCTTTTTTGTGAGAGACGCTTTGGTTTTTTCCACAAGTTCGGGTTTCGCTAATGGATTCTTTCTTAATTGTACATCAACATTTTCAGTTTTATTGATTATTTTCTCTAAAGCCTTAGTGTTAGCCAACGACTTATTTTCTTCTTCCAGTATCTTGATAAACCATGGCTGCGTAAGCCTATGCATGAGTCTACGTTCCATTAGAATAACTACCTCGAAATGAGGTCCAGTAGGCAACGTATCGACGACACATGCTCGAATTGGCATGAATGGATGACCGAGCCCATTTCCCATAGGTCGTGCAAGTTCTAATATTGCTCGAACCGATTGTTTTGTCAATGTAGTGACCATTACAATACGACGAAGAGAACTGATTTTTCTTAAGCATGTCATTACTTCAATAGCTAAAAGATATCATAATTTTAGAGTTTTATTATTCGTAAGTTGTAACCGGAATGCTAAATGTTATTGATTAATCGCCAATAAAACTAATAATATTAAAAACCAACAAAAATCGATTTTGCGTACCTTTACCCATATTGGTGCCTGCATTGACTATACAATAAGTCAGACGATTTTTATTGTGTAAATCACGCGCAGAATCTAGTTTTTCTACAACTTCAGATGGAGATCCCATTATGAACGATGCATTGTATATGTTGTTCAATTCACACGTCATTTCAGCTTCTTCTATTTCCGAAGGTGAATCAACTCCTATCACTTCTCGACATTTCTGTTATAATGCAATGATAGTACATTACTCGTTCCATTAATTTGCTTAACATTGCGTTTATGTATATACATAACGCATGATGTTAAGAGTAATACGTCAATATGCCTCATTTGAGTTGTTTAATAATGCGCTTACATACATATTTTATGTAAGTTACGCAAGTACTTACAGATGCTATTGTAAGTCCAATTACGCCAATTCCACAACCGATTTCAAGTACTGTAACTTTTGGCGTGGGTTGAAGCATGTCCGAAACTGCTTTAGCTACATTCCATGCACCGGCAGCGTTACACCAAAAGTTTGTCTTTGGCGCAAGCTGCACTTTTAGATTACCCACCATTTCGTCTAGAGCTTCTGCTCCCACTAAGAATGTTGTAACGACTTTATTGTCGCGTCTGAAACGAATGTAGTGAGATATGCAAATTTCTGCTATTTAGAGCGTAGTTTATCTTGTTTTTTTTTTTATCTAGGCTCTTACTTGTTCAACGATTTGCAATAGAGAGATTTGACATTACAATTCTTTCCAGGACCAGACTCATATGTCTGCTTTAAACGATCCATAATGCTAGGACCAATATTTTTTCCGGTTGCAAAGAGCATGAGTTCATCCTTGCTATTGCAACGTACTAACAAATACAACCATAGTAGTCTGTTATCTTGATCTACATTTTTTTTCATGTCAACATCCATAGATATGTTATCCAATGAATTCTCAGAAACTGTGTCTTCAGTCAAAGTTCTAGTTGTTTGAAGAAAATCTTCAAATATCTATGTACCAATATAATCATCAATATTATAACTCTTATATAATCCTTGTATTTAATATAGATTATCTAATAAGTTATGCCTTTTTAGTAATAAAAGGTGTATATATATATATATATATAATAGTGTTGGACAATATCTATTAAAAATAAAAATAATTTAATGCGAACACTTTGTTGCGGCTCTGTGCCCTATCATTATTTATGTTTGATCAACCATGATCTCTCGTTGGACGGAGTATATATATATTATATACACACATATGTGTACGTATATTTGAATTACATTAAATATATACATATATATACATATATATATCGTTCATTTGCTACGACAATGACATAACTCAAAAATTGTCATCTTTGAACTGTTTGCAAAAGAAGGGTGAAAATTCAATACACTGAATGAAGAGCTAATTATAGCTAGATATTTTTGTTCTTCTACAATCAGTTGTTTGTTTTCGCTGCATTTCTGAACTAGTGCAATAAGTTAGAATGAAACAAATATATTTTCTTTCATTCTAACTTATTGCACTAGTTCGAAAGTGCAGCGAAAATGAACAAGCCTAATGATTCAAAACATTCAAAACATTATTTTTTGGAAAATTTTGTTTTCTGAGTCATGTCATTGTTGTAGCAAATGAGCGATATACATACACATACATACATACACACACACGCACACATGCATATATACATATACATATGTGTATATGTTTGTAATTATTAAACTATAAAAATATATCATATTATTTGTTTGTTGTGTCATAAATTATTATCATCTTGTTACTAATTTATTTCTTACAAAAGTTTATTTTATAAATAGATAAACTTGCATATCTGTCTATATATGGATCCAGCTTTTAATCAAATATATGATCTATATAGTATATGTTAATAGCACATGATAAATTAGATAACATTAGATAATTCTATTGTTTTGCATAATTAAGCATATATTATTTTATGTTTATTATTTATATCATATTATAGCATTATTTAAATCATAATATTTTCCAAATTATATGTATATTCTTTTTGATCATCTATATAACTGACTACATCTTCATTTGCGTTATAGTACAAATAACTCTGATTATCAACGCATGTCATATGTATATGTATCAATAGTCATATTTTTCTCTTTTTTTCCAAATAAATTCTTATCTATTTGACGTAAGTGTGATATGAGAGAAAGTATTTTTAGTATATTTTTGGTATAAGGATAAACATATTGTACATTTTTTATAATATTTTTATTTTTATTTTTATAAATATTTATATTTTTTAGATTTTATGTATTTTATATAGTTTGTTCAATAAAAGAACATTTGTGTATCTTATATGATGGAAATTCCCACCAGATACATTTGCATTGCATTTATAGCAATATGCAAATTGAATTTTTATACATGTCCTCTTTCTCTTTTCCTCTATTCTTATTTTATGCATATATATGTATATATATTATATATACAATACAATTAATCATATGCATATTCCTTTATTAATTGCTATTAGTGCTCTATTATCAATCATTCAATTGCAATGCAATTAAATTTCCAAAGGCTTTCTTTTTTTTATTTATATATATGTATGACTATTAATGTTATATACTTTTATAATACATATCATAACAATTCAATGTATCACCTTCGAAATGTGTTCTGTTATAATATGGGTTTTATAGATGATTATTAATAAAATGGGATAAAGTATTTTAAACATAAGTAAATATCTTTCTTTTACAGTTTTTTACAATATATTAAGTAGATTTAAAAGATAGAAGAGTTACTCTATCTTTTATTTCATTCTATTTCATTCTATATATTTGTTTTATGTATTTGACATTATCGTTCATAATTATTCAGATTTCGTTTAGTTTTTACAAGATAGATGTTCACACACGTCTGCATGCGTATATGTTTTAAAAGCTGAAGATTTTGTTAATATTTTGTGAATAAATGTATAAATTGCATTCATATATAAAAAATATAAATTAATCAAGTTTTTGTTCGTTTTTTATTTTATATAAAAATTATATAAAGAAAAAAAAAACGAATAAACTTATTGTAATAAATTTACCTTGATCGCCTTTAATACAAAAGATGGTAATTCACTTGCATTATCGATACCCCCTATTCCAATTTGTTCAAGGTACCAGACTGTTTTGAAATTATTGCTACAAGAATCTGAATCGATCTCTTGTTTTATTATTGACTCCTTTTTTCTGCCTACACACACATATACATATCATATTAGACATATATTACGTTTACGCGAGCGTTATTTCTGCAATAACTTACGATAATTCACTCTGCCTAAACGTGGAAACTCTCGTTTACGCGGAGTGAATTACTGTAAGTTACTACAGAAGCAACGCTCGCGTAAACATAGTAATATTCTACTGTATATTAATAAAGATTATTTTACTTATATAATTATTTATATTTGTGCAATATATCTTATTCCTTTATATAAGAAATCAATACAGAATATTGTAATATAAATATATAAAGAAACAAAATAAAGTTCTTATTTACATATTAGCTGAAAATAAATTTATTATGTATTTATATGTAATTTCTTGCAAAAATTCTTTTATTAGAATAATATTCTGATAGATATGAATAATGTTATTAATAATGTTAAATATGTAAACTATATAAATCCTTAAATTAATTTAAAAGATTATCAAACGTATAAACTTACCACATTTTTGAAATGTGTGCTTGCTTCGAACAAAGTATAATATAAAAAATTTCAAGATATTATTTTTGTACTTACACTGAAATTTCCATCGATTGGTATTTGGTTTCTTTAACGAACAACGTCGGATCGGATCTATCTTGCATATAGGTGATCCTTCCATCTTTTCTGTTCTTTCTAACCATTTCTCATAAGAAGGATAAGAAACTGTTAACACTCGAGCTAACTTTGACAGTCTTTCCCTTAAAAGAGCATCTTTCTCTACAAGCTGGAAAAAAAAAATAATTTTCGTGTACAATAGGACAGTTTTTGTTTACAGTTTTACAAATTTTAATACATTTAGAGTTACAAAAATATGAGATTTAATATACCTTCATCTCATACCACTTATGCTCTACGAATTCTTCCTCGATCACTGTCACTTCTTTCTCTTCCTCCTGTTGTTCTCTTTCTTTGGTAAACAATTCGGATTGATCATTTTCCCTCATACACTCGTCTACACCAAAGGTTTCAGGATCCAACTCAATATTTTCTATCACGTCTAAATGATGCATTACATCTTCATCTGTTACTTCCTTTTGTCCATCAAACTGATCTAAGTTAATATCAGCAGTGAAATCAGTAGTATCATTGTTCGACTCCTCATCACAATCCATCGGAACCAATTTATCCATGTTGTTATCGTGAGATTTTATCCCACCTGCAATTTAATAAACATTTTATATTGCATAAGAAATGTTACACATGTAAATTCATGTTTTCGGCGCTGCAAGATTTGACATGGTTATCGATACTTTTCTTGATCTTAAAATATGAGCAAAATTATTATCTATTTCTCAGTTTTTATAATACTCAAGCTATAATTATAGATTAGAATAATATATTTGATAGAATTAGTTATTATAGTTGTAAACCCTGATAAAAATATTTTACTGAAATAATCTCTCAAAAGCTTATTTCATTATTACCCCATAAGTTTCATGATATCTAACCTAAAAGAAATTTTGTTATTACTTTTCAATAGTATAATTTAACTTTCTTTATATTTCACAATATCACATTACATTTCATAAGAAAAATCATTATTCATTTTGAAGTATATTCAATAATTGTTCAATAACTTTTATTTCACTTTTCATCGATTTCATAGTACTTTCAGCGGGTGCCTCTGATACAAATATTTTGCTGAAAATACTAGGAAATTTATGAAAAGTAAGATAAAAGTTATTGAAAAATTACTAAATATATTTCAAAATAAATAATAATTTTCCTTATGAAATGTAACGTAGTACTGTGAAACATAAGGAAAGTAAAATTATTGAAAAGTAATGACAAAATTTCTTCTGTTAAATATCATGAAATTTGCTGAATTTAATTGCAAAAACTAAATTTTTACTAAAATATTGATGGAATAACAATAAAATGGGGTCGATTGAGAGAGAAATTCAGTAAAATTTTAATATATTTTCAGTAAAATATTTCATCACAGAATATGTTCTACGAGCGTATGTTCTACAAAACTCCAGAATAATCTTCTGTATCTTACCAGCGTCAGCCTTGGAATCTTGTTTCGCTGTATCATCAAACTTTAGACAAGTTGTAACCTCCGCGGCCTCTGCCTGCAAGTCTTTTGTCGTTTCAGGTGTCTCTACGGTCTCTACTGTCTCTACTTCCGTGCATTCATCTATTACCTCGTAGTGCTCTTCTTTGTTTATAACTATCCCGGTATCTTCTATAAAACATATGTCAAATTGCATATAAGTACCAAAAAAATGATTATACTTATATGTATGTGGTTATGCCAATAAATAAGCATTTCATGAATATTCCGTTTCAAGTAGGTTTTATATCTCGCAATCAGCTTTCGCGACAGCGTACAGAGACATTTACCCGTTAACGAGGAATCGTCCATGGCTCCAATTCGTGCGGAAACACGAGGTCGGCCGAATGCCACTTGCGGGCAAAAGGCTTTATCGTCTTCCGAGCTGCGAATGCTGCGATATCAACAATTACACGACCGTATGACGTAATACGGTGACTGGCACGAGAAATCATGGAATAATTGGTCGTGCAGGCAGCAACGTGCAGCAACGTTACAACAGCTTAGATTAGGATACCCACACGTCTTCGACTGTTCGGTTGTTTACGAGAGGCAATTCTTACCGTTTGTGAGCTCCGCGTTTGAAAACGTGCATCAAAAGAGACGCGTCCACCGCGATCTTCGCCTTCAGCTTTCGCTCGCAACGTTCTCGCACACTTCTTGCTAATCTTGCTTCGCACTTCCTGGTATCGAACGGATACCATGAAATATAAATGAATCTACAGGCCTAGCTTTTTGTCGCGGCCCTTCGCTCTTTAGCTATTAGCACTATTAGAAAAAAGATAGATGTATAATCGAGCGTTGGAGAGAAACGAAGAGAAGATAGGAAGTACAAAGAGAGCAACTGCGGAGAACATGCGTTAACGATTCTCCGAACTACTGCGTTCTTAAAAACATCGAGCTGTAACTTGACGGGGATAATCTAACCTAACCTAACTAGGGAGTTGTTATCGGCCGCGTTCAGCAGACACAATTGTTGAGTTCGTCTTATCAACACTCTGCGTTGATTGGTTGGTTCTAAAAGTAAGGAGCCAATCACGTTCGACTGTTACTGAGCGGCTTGGCCTGCTGAACGCGCTTATTGTTAGATTAGTTTAATTAATAATTAATTAAAGACGAGAAACAGCATGCCAAATAATATTACAATATAAATTACAAAATTGCCTCGAGTAGAACAAAATGTTAATGTCATTTATCGCCTTGTGTACCTGAAGCTAATTCGCTAGATCCAACAGTAATAACCAATCGCAGTATTATATATATTTGATTTTTGTGCGAAATTATGAATCTTCTATCTATCGGGAATTTTTCATGGATTTTTATAAAAAGGATATAATTCTACGTTCCAATCAGATTCAAAATTAGATTTTAACTAATATATATACTTAATGTACAAATACATTTTCCTATAGAAGAAAAATTGATTTCTATCCGTCCGGATCAATTATTTCTTTTGAAGTAAGGATTTGCAATATAAAGCGGATTATAAAATTAAAATTAGGATCTATTGTTTTATTTGGATTGTTATGTGCAACAATTGGTTAGAATTGTCACGTCATAGACTGTAAAAATTAATCTGTTTAATTTTTTTTTAATCTAATAATAAATAATATATAAAGGAATAATTTTTTCAATAGAAAAGGCTCAATTTCTTCAAAATATTTGTTTTTTTTTTATTACAATTATTAATATTTTACATTAGCAATTTATCCCAATATTACCTCTCATGTACATACAATATGTATTTATTTCAACACACAAACCTTTATAATTTACAGTTCTGCAACTCTTAAAAATGTTTTGCATTTTTGTTTGTTTGCTATAATATATATTTAACAAAATATTAATTCTAAGCGAATGATGATCTCTTTGTATATCGCGTGTAATGATTCGGTCAATTCCTTGCCCCTGTTCCATATGTAAACTCCTAACCAATTGTAAAAAGGCCTTCACACATAAAATCGCGTAAGAACGTAAAACGTAAGCGTAAGAAAATCGACCAATCCCAATCAAGTATTGTGCTGTCCGTAACCACAGTAGGGGAAAATACTTCATTGGGATTGATCGATTTTCTTACGCTTACGTTTTACGTCCTTACGGCATTTTATGTTTAACAGAGAAAAATAGAGAGAGAGAGAGACTGCCGCCCTTCGAATTGTACTTTTTTACAACTTTTTCCGGGTACATACATACACCATTGGAGGCACCAATGGCACCATGCGCAGAGGGTAGTTCGGTGCGTCTCGGTTGAAGGGCGCTTATATCGTCAGTACAAGGGCGCAGACGCGCGTCTTATGGATTTTACCCCCTCGCGTCGGGGGCGACGGGCGACGGGGCCGTCGGGTAAGGTCCTGCTGGCGGCCCGACGAGAGCCGGAGGGGAATAGGGCGAGGAGGGAAGGAGAGGGTGATTGTGTTCGCGCGGCCCGCGCTCGTGAAAGGGAGAAGGAGCGATGCGCGCACCGGCCGTGGAGGTAGGAGAAGGTGGTGGAAGAGGAGAAAGAGAAGGAGGAGAAGGAGAAAGAGGAAGAGGTGGAGGAGAAGGGGATGGGGGACCACCACCGAAACGACAGAAGCGACGGGTTGGGCCGGCCGTCTACAACCTACAACGCGTGACCTGCCCGATGACGCGGGGATGAACGAGTCCGCGCATATTCCACTGTGTACGACCCAACGAAAGGGCTCTGACATGTGACCGGGCCGGAGTGTGCATCGTCCCGGGGTGCGTCCCACCGTCCGTCCGTCCGTCGGGCAGAGCAGGTTCCTGTGCGAGGCGAGGACTTCCGTGGCCAACCACGTGACGATCTTGGTGAGTTGCTCCTTGTACTCCTTGTCGTCTCCCAAAGGAATCCCCCGTATATCGATGAAAGGGAGGGGTGGATTTTCTAATGGTGGTTTCGCGAAACCAAACATTAATGAACGAGAACTGCACGGTGTGGATTTCAGATGCGAAGGGAAGAGCGGGAGAGGCGATCGAAAGATTCATTAGTTATAGTATAATATTTTCTTCAATTGTGCATCTAACTAAGAAAAATCCGGTTTTTTACAAAATGTGATGTGTAGTATGTTCGCTTTTAAAATTTAACGATAATCGAAGCATTTTTTATTCTTTTGCGGGGTTTTCTTCTCGAAAAAATTAAAAACACATTTTGAGTACAAAATTAGAGCATTATTGAGAAAAGAACTAATCAATAGTGCTTTAGAAAATATATAGAGGATAATATAAAGAATGTTTAGAAAATAAAGCCTTATCTTTAAATTATTTTTAAATTAATTTTATATATTAACATAATTTATTGTTTCTATATATATGTATGCGTACGCGCGTACGTGCGCGAGTGCATAAACGTGTTTGAAAATCAAAATATTTCGAAGATTGAAAATAATTTAAAATGTGCTATCACATATTAAAAGTTTGAACCTTTATGTAGACCATAATAGAAATTTTATGAATGTTTTAAATATGTAAAAATCTTTTTAAATATTTCTATGGCAAAGTGTTAAGGAACAAACGATTTTATTTTAATTAATTTTATATAAGAGAATTTCATACCGATAAAATTGCAAATTTCTCAGAATAATATGTTATGAAAACAGCGCTGACACGCATTGATCAGATAAATTTAATCTCTGTATAGAATAAATAAGCTACTGAAGGAATTCTTTTATCGTAATACCGCGAATATAATGTGCATGTGACTTTGCTATCAATCATTAGTTAAATTAAATTGAATTTAATTTATACCAAAAAAAATCAATTAAGATATGTTATCATTGAGATAATATATCAAGATTCCTTAATGTATATAATATTCAAACAAAGCAATAAATCGTCACCGACTATGAACTTTCGCGATTAATTATTTCAATCAATTAAAAAGTTCATCAACTTTACAGAATTTTATTACACATTTTCTATTTCTGTTTTCTTATTCAAAAGACAAATGTTTTTCCGCGGATTGGCGCATAACGGAGATGGTATACATCGCGGAAGTTTCAAGCGTCGCGAGTTTGTCTCTTCATCAATGGTCTCGTCGCATAGTTAGGGAAATAGTTTCGCTTATTTCGCAGCTTTACTGTCTGTCGTGATGTCTCATGCACGACTGTACTTCCCGATATCTTTGCTTATATCCTCTTTTCTTTATTTTTCAACTCGACGCGCCTGTCAAGGATTGCAACTCTCGCGAGACTATAACGTCGCGTATACTTTCTCGACACGTATCGAACTCCATTTGTAGAATTGCAAAATACGTTACTAGAGTATTCCACCGCAAACCATTGCATTTTCATTAGATTCGAAGGTAACATATAGCCTGCGTTCGTTGATATATGTATGTAATAACTTGTATTATAGATTTTAATTTCCCAATAGCTCTCTTTGTGAATAAACGAACGCAAGCTTAATATATAAATTCGAGGGTAAATTGGACATAGGTTGAAAACGTAAATCAATGAGGAAGAGAATTCCAGTTGCATCGAGATTATGAGCGTAGAAAGAAAATTATATGTACTAAAAAAAAGTATAACGAATTCAATTGCTTGCAAGGTATGAAAGAAAATACGACAAGTAATGAAGAGTACGAATGAAAAAAACCGCTTTTGCATCGTTTTTGCGACTTTTAAGAGAATCTAAAAGCGATGAATCTAAATCGGAGTTAAACGCCAATTTATAATTTACATAGTTATTAGATTAGTAATCTAGAGCATAGGAAATAAGCAGAAAATAAATTTTTCGCGCCGCTATAATAAACCGCAACTGCGGGTTCCACGTAATTTTTTCATCAATTTTCGGGAGTTTACATGCACCATGGCAAGTAACGACGAAAAAATATATATATTCCAACGTTGCTAGAAGAAACATTGATGTTTCGTGCGAGAAGTTCAATGCTTACGATCGCGTGTCGTAGGCCGAACATATACATACGTATATTGTATATACACATATACATATAAAATATATATTGAATACATACTGGAGGCATGGTACATGCCGGCCTGACTCGCGATTACTTTAGCGCACTTGTCGTGGGGTTTGGATATAGAATACGGTAGGGTTGCGCGCTCGCGTGTGGCTGCCACACGATGGGGCACGACACAGGGGAGGCTCGCGGAGGTGTGCGAGCGTGAAGGTTGATTCACGCTCGGGGTACAACGGTATAGCTCTCTTCGCGATTGTGCCTCGATAAAGGCGATAGCAGCACAGCCTCGTGCATAACAGCCGAATTTATTCCGGATTTTTAAGCGAATTGTCGTCGTTGCGAAAAACAATTTCTCCTCTTGGGAAAAGGGGAAGCGCAAAACCAACTTGTCCGATGCGGAACATTGTGCGGTGTGTTTCGCGGGACTATATTTTCTCACGTAAATCCGGTGCTTCTTCGAAAATACTTCTGGAAAACAGTTTTGTAGTTTTATTGTTAGGTAAGCGTGATATATTGACCTCATTTGTTTTCCCATTTTGTTAACTAAATCCTCTCCAGAAAATGGCAAATAGTTTGCGCGTTAAAATGAATTTTTGTAAAAGATTTACACAAGTGCGCTTTCGTTTCAACTCATGTGGTATAAAATAAAAATTATACAGTAAATCGTAAGTAAAATAACATTGCTGTGTGCTCTATTTAAATTCTATGAAGTTCGTGTTAGGTTAACGTTTGGCAACGAACACCGCCGCATGAGCCGCACCGGCGAGCAATTTGCAAACGTGGATGGCACGCAAAACTCGCTTAAATCATCAGACGGTATGGTCAAAGGTTAATTCGCTGGAACGGAAATTGAAGACCAATTAGACAACCGGAGTATCCTACCAAATTGTACCGTAAACAGTAAAGTGCTCGCGATCAATCGGCAATAGTGCCGTTTTCCAAATATCCCAAATATTTCCGATAAGTATCCTAAATTAAATTTGCGTCAATTTTCGCGTAACGGGTCGATCAGTTTATATCAATATCTGGTATATGTTATATGCAGAATTCATTTTAACTTTTGTCATATTAA
>NW_020210950.1:505622-535058 GCF_003070985.1 Temnothorax curvispinosus | reverse complement strand
CGTATAGCGATAAATAGCTTGGTATTTCAATTGGACTCCAACGACCTTATTATACAATCATTTAATCGATATTATAGTTGCTCTCTATACAATTTCTAAATAAATATACATTCAAGAATATCGGATATAAAATAACAAATCTATATTTATGATGATATCTTTTTGACTCTTTTCTAATTGATTCTTTTATCATCAAGTGATTCATTACCTTATACATTTTATTTTTCTTGGTAAGCAAATAAATGTATTTTAGATTTAGGGAGTACGTCATGTCATTTATTTTTTATTTTACGTAAAAGAAGATTTATGTATTCAATTAACCACTACGCGGTTATGCGTAAAAAAGCCTATATAGATATTTCTTTGTGTTAATTAGGCAAATGTCGAATTGTTATCATTGTAAGCCATATAAATGTTAATCAATCATGATTGATTATTCGAAAAGACTCGATTTGCCGGTCAGTGGCTTTTGCACGGCCCGACCGGTAAGATTTGGGCAATAGGCATCGGAGTTGGTATACTAATCTGCTCATACACTGTAGCTTGGCATGGTTTCTCTCCTTCTCTCCTAATTCGCTTCTTCGGAGTATAGTCTGGGAATAGTTTGTGGTTTCTAGAACGTCAATTATACATTAGATTTGATATAAACCGCGCATCCCCAAACACGTGTACGATCACCGATTCATTTCGAACGGCTAAATCTAAATGTAAGTAGAAGACAACAAAACTCATTTAATTGTAAATATGCATGTCTTATTCGGAAGAGTATAGTAATATCGGTAAAAGTTTACAATAACTTACACAGCTCGGATTACTTTGACCTTGACATATGTTGTCAAGGACATAATACTGAGTAACTTTTCCTTATAACTTAGTCGGCGGTCGCTGCTTATTAAAAAGTTATAAACAAAAAAAGTTTGAAAAATATAGCAGCTATTTTGAGTATTGGAAGGCATAAATGACTAATATATATGTCGAAATAGTTTACGCATACACTTTTCACGCGAACCGAGGTTCACCCACACCCCCCCTGCTTTCGGGGGAGGTGCGGTAGCTCCGAAATAGTTCACGCATACACTTTTCACGCGAACCGAGGTTCAACCACACCCCCCCGCTTTCGGGGGAGGTGCGGTAGCCTCGAAATAGTTCACGCATATACTTTTCACGCGAACCGAGGTTCACCCACACCCACCCCCCTGCTTTCGGGAGAGGTACGGTAGCCCTGAAATAGTTTACGCATGGGTTAGTTGACGCGCTTTAAACAATTAAATACTGTTAAAGCGCGTCATCTAACCTATGTAGATTAGTGACGCGCTTTAAACAGTTAAATACTTGTAAAGCGCGTCATCTAACCTACGTATTTTCCAAACTTTTTTTGTTAATAACTTTTTAACGAATAACGAGCAACGGCTAAAACCTTCTGAAGGTCACTCGGGGTCATGACCTTGACAACATATATCAAGGTCATTGAAATCGGTGAGGTCGCCAAACTTTTTTTTGTTAATAACTTTTTAATAAAAAGCGACCGCCGATTAAGTTATAAGGAAAAGTTACTCAGTATTATGTCCTTGACAACATATGTCAAGGTCAAAGTAATCCGAGCTGTGTAAGTTATTGTAAACTTTTACCGTAATATCTTAAAAATAATTTCAATAGGTCAAAATAGATCAAATAATACCTATGGACAAAAAATTTCGAATTTTAACAATTTTAACGATATTTTAATTATTAAGAAAATACCGGAAAATACACAGAATACGATAACAGAATTGACGGCAAGTACTTGCAATTTTATAAAATTATTTAAACCTTATTACTTTTTTAAAATAAATGCTTACAGATGTTTTAATGTTAACGTGCTCAATGATATAGAATTAAATCAATTCTCCCGTAGGAACTTTTTTTTATTTTACTCCGATATCGTCTAAATATGTGAATTATTTTTTTCTTCTCTTTTTATCTTTTTTTTAACGATTTTTTAATACTTGTATAGTTTGCCAATCCATTGCCATTTCATGTGCCAGTCGTGCGAGGAATTGCGTGTTATCGATTGGGGAAAAAAAACGCGAAAAATATACACTTTTCTCTCTTTGATAACGAGAATTAAAGAGTCGGCATTAAAGCCGCGGCAGATCAATCAAATCACTAAGCTAAAAAAAAAAAAATGCGTCAACTTCCTTTACCTGAGCGCCGAATCTCTTTGTGTGTGACGACCCGGGAATAATATATAACTGAATTCTATGTGGTCGTCAATCTGGGTTATCTCGCGATCGCGATAATTATATTACGGATGTCCACAATGACCTGGATCACGGTCGAATTGTTCGGAACAGTTCCGCGGTTCCGCTATTCGGCGGAATGAAAATCGCGCTACCCGAAATAACACTTGCGGTATTACGCACGAAGGATGAGAGAATAGTGGTGGACGCGTTCATTGTTAAGTAATTTACGCGCGACATCTTTACCGGATTACGCGCCAGACACAACACGATATATAAGGGATAATAAATCAGTATAATGCGCGATATAATGCACCGGATGATACACGGAAAGAGATATAGCATAACGAAAGACCGGCGGAATTTAAATCGCAAGATTTACGATACCGCGACCTGATGCCATGGACTTCTCCGTGTCGCCGTTAATGAACGTGACGAGACCATGCGTTCTGAGGTGATTTAAATAATTGTATGTCAGCAGTGTCGGCACCCGTCCGCTGACAACCGTCGTGCGTTGCGTGTCACAGATTTATTACCCGCATGCGTTATATGTATAATATATACGGGATGACGACAAGTTCGAAGTCGACGAGAGTTATTGTTTCGGATTTATTGGCTTCTGTCAATTACCATATCGATACAACACTCGGCCGCGGAGACGGAAAAAGGAGCGCGAACTTAATGAACGAACAGGAAACAACGAGCTCTTCCTTCTCGCCTGTTCGTCGCGTTATCAATTTATAATTCGTATATAGGTTCTAGCCGCGCTTGTTCGCGACGCGGCGCGGTGCCGATAATTATTATGCGCTTGTACCGGACCTGGCACGTTTATTATGCCCGTGTTTCTCGTCGGAGTGACTATGCGAGTGACAATGCACGCGCGTGCCGTGACGGGCCCGAAATGTAATTTAGCGTGTCACTAAACTACCGGCCGGAACAGCAACGACAATATTTGTCTAACAATGCAGAATTTATCAGCGGCTGCAAACGACGTTACACCCGTCGGTTCCGCCTGTCTTCATTTTCTTTTTTCTTTTACGAACGCGTTACGAGAGCGCGAGAAATTATTTGTTCCGTGCCTCTCTTTATTGCGGCGGGTCTCTTCGGAACGACGTCTGACGTCTCGTATCCACAATTGACGATTACGAGATGATGCGTGAACGCCCACACACGTTGGCATTATTATTCGACAACTCGACGACTGCGTTCACCGATCGTGTTATCTGGCTGTGTAAACACGTAATAATTTCCGAGATCGCTGCATCGTCACCTAGTTGATGATATAATCGATGTACAATCACGCGATCGTAATGGACGCGTAAATTACAGTTATGTCTTTACTTGATATTACTTTTTTTTATTGATAAGTTTATTTTCTTTGTTGTTTCTTTTCTTTATGTTTTTATTATGGATTTTTTTTAAGTTTTATCTGAATTAGCTGATATAAGCAATATAGGGGCAATTTTTGTAATAACTTCGTATTCTAATTTTTCATGTATAGTAAGTGCATGACTAACGCTTATTGCTTTATCTGATTTTATTTTGATTATCTGATTATTCTGCAGACTAACAGGTTATTGCTTATCGCTTCTTTTTTAAGCTTCAGTTTGTTAACTTCTTTTCCCGTTAACTTCAAGAAAACGTAATGTAGTTTATCTACAGCAAATGCTTTTATTAATAATTTTTGAGACAGTTACCTATTGTACGATTCAATTTTCGTTTTCCCCGTGCATATTAGTACCGTAATTAATAATAATAATATATTTAACTTCAGCTTTTTGCCAAGAAGTGAACTTGATTTACAATTTTATCTTACCACATTTATACCTCCCACACTTTCGTTCATTCTTCTAAGACTAAACTTATTCCTATCCCTGTCTTACTCTTCTTTTCTTTATTATCTCTTTCTCTTTCCAGAGTTCTTGCCTTTTTCCTTCCTCAGTATCCTGCTTCTTGTAGTACCATAACAATTAACTCTGACAGGGTTTTGCAGAATAAAATTTTATGCCCGTTTCACGTCCAATTCACGTAGACGTTCTCAGTGAATTTTCAAGTTTTACCTCTTTTACTACTCGTTTTTAAATCGTTATCTCACAGACTTCCATATAGTTCGTTTATATTAATATATTAACAGATCTTTTTCTATCAATTTCTACGAGGATTCAGTCGTGCATCGATTAGATTTATTACTATCAGCGTTGCTTTTTAGTTTTCGTCAGACTAGACTTGATGAAGTATAAATTGATAAAATAGTAAAATTCCAAACGCGAACGCGTATATCGAACCGATTTCACGGCCGTTAACGTTATCGACCCGCACCGGCGACACGTTCGCATTTTAAGGCACTTTCGACGATACTTTTAGATAAATCGCCCATCGCTGATGCTAGATATGTCCTCGACCTACGCGCACGTGTATGCGTGCGTGCACAAGCGTAACGAAGACCGTGTTGATGGGTTAGTACATATATATAATATATATATAAGTGAGTTATTTCTGTTATGCCGATATCGCGAAAGGCGCAAATGAGATAAAAAAACAGTGACGTGTCTCGGAACGATGTTGTGAGTTCAGTGAGATATGCTCACAAGCGATCGAGAATGTTCCGTGGAAGATAGCGACTGGGCAGATTTGCAAAAGAGGAGTGTTACATCGCAAAACGAGAACGATATGCTTCTACGAACATGATGTTATATTTACCACTTAATATCTACATGCATATACGTGAACCGTTATCTCTTATTCATTGATGTCAGTCAGGAACGTGACAGTCATATTACATGAGACAATAGAAAATTGTATATGTTGTTAGAAGAGGAAGAATCAATGATGCGAATAATTGATGTAAATATAGCGGGATGTAAACATATAAGGATGACAATGTAAAATGACGATATCATTATCTATAAATATCATTCTATAATGGTACAATATATGTTTCCAATAAACACATAAATTATTCTATAATATAAAGGTATACTCTATAATACAAGGTGCTCGTTTAATAAAAGTTACACAGCAATGGTTACGGTAAATTTAATTTTATATATAGTGAACATTTTTAAATGACATACGGAAAGAAAAAAAAATACATAATATTTATTTATTGAATTTACCGAAACTTTATTCGTTTATCTCGGCACAATTCGAATAAATTGAATTCTGGAATCGACGTCGTTTATGTAACAGAATTAAAGAACTAAATACACGTGAAGTATCGATCAATCGCACTATTTGTTGATACAATTCCTTTGCAGAGTTTTCCTTGCAGAAGTAATCGTGACACTGGACGCAGAAAATCCATGAAATAACGCTTGATAACGCTCATTTCTTATTATATCGAATCAATATTATTTCAAGCTGAATTAATGAGAGCGCTGAAGCGCTCACGTTTCATTAGATGTTAAAGTCGAAAAAATTCTTATTGCCATCGAGAATATGCCGAAGTTCGATATTGAGCTGTACAGCGATGTCGAGAAAGAAAAAAAATTTTATTTCATGAATTTCTCTTATCAGAGCTCTAGCTTGTCACTGCACTGCGAATAAGTACGGAAAAATTTGTATGCAATATTCTGTCATGAGATTAAGCTGGCGATTAAATTCATAGACATGATTATGGTTATCGATGTAAATTTGGTTAACGCCATTATTGTCGCTTTGCCAACAATATATGCAGTCAATCGAATGGACGTTGTTTAAGTAGTAAGTCAGTAAATCCTATAAAACCAAATTGTAAGGTACATCTATCCGCTATCCGCTATAGATTCGATTGATTGCATTTCATATTGCATGCGCCGATTAAATTCTTTCGTCGAGTTTTGCGTTGACGGAAATAACTCGGGCAAATTGAGGGCTAAATGCAAACGAAGAGCAAAAAAACGGTCGTTTAATCTCGATCATATCGACTCGAGTGAGACGAGAAATTTCGAAAAATTGTTAAGTAAAATATCTTGACGACTTTTTCAAGTCGTGTGTGTGGTTACAAGTTTATCGCACGGCTACTTACCCACATTATACGAGATAGAGAATTAACAAATTGTCACATGATTCGATTAACGGGCTATTGTTATTGTAGTCACGTTAAGATTTTGAGTTTGATGCAATTACCGCGATTAAATTTGCAAAGATTGTCATCCATCTATTTACTGAAACATATGATATGTTAGGTATAACGTACATACATTTTGAATGGGCAATTACATAGTGTTCCATATTGTGCATGGAACGATACTCGGTTTATCTGATCATTTTATCTCATCAATGCATTTATTATGTATACTTCTTTTCCATAAAAACTCTTTTCAACTTCTCATTTTTCCTTTATTTATAAACGTTGTGTATGTTTCGGTATTGAGTCAATGATTACTATAATCCAACGCATTCAAAATTTTTGCCTCCGTTTTTCCTATGGCATTTGCAAGTGCGATCACGTTCTCTTTACCAACGTTCCAGTTAGTTAAAAATTTACCAATTCTTTTATTTTTATTTTATATTCTTATTTATTTACTTATGCTTTCAACTTATTGTTAGACATGACCTCTTGGTATATAGACTATTTGTAGCTCGGTTTTAGTTTTAGTTTTTCATACGGCATTTTTTTAAATTTGTATATTTAGTAATCTTTACTCGTATTAATTATGACATAATCCCTTTCATATTTACTTTTGTATCGGCTGAAGAAGATCTCAGTGAAGTTTGAAACGTTCTACCAATTTTGTTTAATTGATAATAAATCATATTTTATTTTATGTTATTGATATTTTAGTTTTCTCGTTTATTGTCCCTTGAATTTTTCACTTTGTTCCATGCTACATTTCTGTCGTTTTGTACATAAAATTTTGCGTTCTTCATGCTCCTTTCTATCTTCATTTTATCTGTTATCTTCTTCACCTAATTTCTGAATTTTATTCCAGACATGTGTTATTAAGATCTACTGCGCCATCTATCATTCCATAAAATTTTTCTTTTTTCTATACTGCAGTCAAAAATTCTAATTTATTGCCTCCAAATGTTAGATCTTCCTCTACTTTTTTTATTTTGATCAGCTGCCGTTCGATTCATTATATCTTATTGTTAATACTTATTCTTATTGTTAATAATTTAGCCTGTTTCCTTTATAAATTATATTAAATATGCTTCTATTATTTTTATATTTTGTTATTTTCTTTAAATTTCTTGTATATTGCTTTATTACGTGGTCAGATATAGCAACAGTATTGCTTCTTCTTTTTTGCACGTATTTTTTTACTCTTGTTTAATCTTTTAAAATGTCAAACGTTGGCAATTTTACGTTTGGAATAAAGTTATTATTAGAATTATTATCATTATTATGCAATGCGATATTAATACAATGTCCAAGATAGAGACATTGCAACGGTAAAGAATCTGAAAAATATCATGTCAAATGTGAAAATTAGTAAAACGTTAATTTTATTGACAAATGCGCAACGTCTGAAGATTTATGCTTACGTACATTGCGCAAAGTTGCGATATTGGCTGTGTCAACCTTGAGGAGACCATAAAAGAAACAGGGACACGCAAAATGTTACTATTTAGCAGGCGACGATAAGATAGTCAAAGTAGCATCAGTAATATTGGATGGTATACCTAAGTTCGTCAGTTTTCAGTTTTGTGGTCGCGAGTGAAAGGTGCGGTTCTCTATTCTGGAAATGTGAGCGCACAGTAATGTATTAGAAGTAGTCCATATTTTCGATATGTGGGTGAATCTATTACTTACAAAGGCGAGCGATAAGATAGCGTTGCAACACGCTCGGCAGCTCGCTAATGGACAGTGATACTCGAACGGTCCGCCTGTGAACAGGTTTGCGACAACCGTCGGCGCGCGCGCGCGCGCATAAGTGAACGCGAAACCGGAAGAACCCGGATGCGGGATGTTTCATGTTTATGTAAAAAATGGCATTCCACTTCATTGAGTAATCCATGTGCCGTTCTTTGTTAACTCGAAGTTGAAGGTTCACACCAATTGGGGAAAGATCTTATCTTCGCGAAGAAGGGTCAACGTTTGATTACTTAATAGAATTTTTACTGTTCGTGGAAAATTGCCACATGAACAAGTGATTTATAGGTGAATCCCAAAAGAGAGAAAAAGGAAGAATTCGGTGCGTGAACTCTATTACTTCTGTAATGTGTGAACTGTACGTGAGAATCGTCAAAATGTGTGTTTGTCGATTACGTATATCAATCGACTCTGACGGACTAGAGCGCGATTTTAATATTTAAAAGCTACGTGAGTATATTACGTCGATGGAAACGTAGCCTTAAGCAGTAAAATACGGCGAAGAAGAAGAGTGTAAAAGTCTGTATTATTTACGCTTTCAATTCACCCGTGCATTTGAGATCCTCTCAAGAATCGGAGAACATCCAACGATTCCTTCGTTGATATGTGATATGTGCGTCTTATATAAAATAATAAAAAGTAGACAATGTTTATTGTAGATTTATTAGAGAATAGTAGGGAATAATTTCGAAGTTGCATACCAATAGCATGTATATCTTTATTTTCATGTAATCGTAAAATGAAAGATCTTTAATTATATCGCACATTGAACAAATACCAGTATTACTGTTATTTGTACCGTCATAAAATGCCAATATTATAAAATCAATTGAATTTTTATTGTATTTTTTATTCTTTATATTTTTCAAAAGAAATTGCAAGGAAAAAAAATAATGAATTAACGTATATAAATTCGGAATTTTAATTTAAAATCACGTAAAATTAGATATATTATATTTATATATTTCTCTTATAAATTACATATATTGTACATTGTTTTACATGTTGTTCATATCATTTTATATTCTTCTACAATTCATATTTTTCTACAATTTCAGTGAGTTCAGTTTACCATGTTTATAGATATAATTTTCATAAAATATATATCGAGAATATAATACGAATTTGATTGATTTGATAATATTAGTGTAACAGTAGCAATATCAATACATAATTATTGAAAAGTTATTTGTATACCGACACACTACTTATAGTGTCGGTATACGCTATTTATACCAATTTGTTTGAAGAATGCTTAATCGTTATTTTTTTAAATATTATTTTCAATCCCTGAAAAATATAGTAATACGGATATTATCAAAAATCTTTTCTTTTATTATATCTAATAAATAATATTATATCTAATAATTCTATATATCTAATAAATTTTAAAACTTTTTAAATAAAATTTTTCGATATTGTTTATGAGCACAAAAATTGCTTTTTTTTGTTTGAGTCACTCTGCGATAAGCTCTTTATCAGATCCTTATTTGTGAAGAGATGCGTTGGATACGTGAACGTCAATATATATGCTGCATCCGCAGAGCGGTAAACTAAAACTTCGCTCATCTCACTTCGGGTTTAGACGCTCGCTGGTCTGGTGAACGTGAACTTTATTATGGTTCAAAGGTAGAACCACGAGAGCGTGTTGCAACGCGGTGAATCCGTCGTTCACCTTTTCACGAACCGGCAGGATGATTCGTTTAACAGTCGAGCGATTGTAAGCGCCTCGGTCGTGAATCCTCAAAGAGTGTCGTTCTGGGAATTGGAATGCTTTTCGTTTTTTATTCGTTATTCCAAAACATTTCGTGTCTCTTTCGCACGAGCGTGCGAATTAGATGTGTCACTTTGTATTCGACACGTATCGTGTGTGTTTGCGAGTGGATAACAGGACTCCAGGTTACTCGCGATATACAATTGCCGCGGCATTTAACATTCGCGAAGCACGAACGGACGTTGTCCTCCGTGAATTCGGACGCATATAGAAGAAAGTTCTTCCGATCGCAGGAAAGGGAAAGACCGACGGACATTGTTTATAATAATAATAATAATAATAAATAAAAAATTTATTGCAATGCACAACAAAGAAAACAAGAGATTAAACATAGACAGAAGGGACAAAGTATAGAATACACGAAAATGCGGAGACTGCAGTGACCAACAAGGCTGTTGTCATAAAGTCCATCAGAATAAAGAGCATATATGATGTGAAAGAAAATGGAAACGTGCATAATAAATGCACGCATCACAGACGAACACATGCACACGTATGTACACACGCAAATAAAATACATAATAATAAGGATTCACATGCAGAATTATCGCTCGAAAGAGTGAGTATTATAGATGTTAATTTGGAAAAAAACAACTTTTGTAATTGTAAAAACTGCATAGTCGAAAAATTGTCATTTCTAGCTTATTGTTAGCTAAATTTTGTGTTAAGTTAAAATCGACAATTGTTTCAGTATTAGGCAGTCCTTATAATCACATAAGCGTATGTATTTTTTTTTTACATCGAATTTACATCGAAGTTATCCAATATCGTGGGATAATGATAAGAATCCACTGAGATGATCTGATGATCTCACCGATTTCAAATATAGAGGGGATGCTCGTGACAAGATACTCTCGGGTTGACATTATTTTTTCCGAGAGGTGGCAATCGATTTTTTGATCGGGTTTAAACTCGGGTTTTTGGCTCATTAGAGTAGCGCACATGTCTTCCGTATCATGGGATCTGGGAGACCAGCGTGAAATTAACAAAAAGAAGGGAGAAGTTATTCGTAAATCAAAATAAGAGGTACTCGTAATAAGGTCATGAGGTCAACCGTGTCACGTCGTAACTCACCCGGGTAGCAAAATATGTTCAGTCTGACCTCATTTTGTAGTCATTTGTTCAAAACGTGAGGACAAGAATAGACATAGGTGCGGGTTCGTATCCTACTCAGAATACAGACATGTAATGAGATTCAGATAAGTTCACAACAATATTTGCTTGTATTTATTCCTTCTAATGACTACCATTTGACGATGTACATATATTATATCACGATAGTGTGCCTCGTGCCTAGTGTATGCGCAGTGAGACACAGACCGTGTATCTCTGTACGCGAATCGTCGAGTATAGAGACCTTTAGATTATCGAATCTCAATAAAGGCTGAACCGATCAAGTTCTGAATAGGCTCAATCGATATAGCTTGGATTCGATTTATACGATAAAAGTGTTTGTAGTCTTCGTCTATGTGTTCTACATGTGGAGATATTGCTATATGATTTGACAGATTTAGATTTAAGAAACGTCTCGTCATCGTCGGGAAAAAATCCTCTTTCAACTTGCGATGTAAGATGGCGTCAGCGTTTTGTAAAATTTTTCAAATCGACGATTATAGACGTGAGTCAATAAGTGTGTATTTAGTTGTGTGCGTTCTATGTTTTTTGAAGTTATCGCATGTAATGGAAATACTTCCACACAACATGTGCACCACAGACGAGAAGGACGAGTTTCAAATTGTGTATATTGACATCAGCATTTTTTATTTTCTCGCCGTTTGCATTGTCATTTTGAAATAAACAAATATGTTGTGGTTTTGCAATGATTAATAATAATACATGATAAACTTTAGATTTGATAGTATCATCTTGAATGGGCTAATTGTAAGCCCTGAATATAATAGCGAGTGCTTAATTTTCTCTTCGATATATTTTTTCAACATGTTTACATATACATATCAAAATTCAAAAGTTTCCGGCCTAAAGATATAAAAAAAGGTGACAAAATGAAACAACTGTTTTATTTCCAATAGGAATATTTAGGAGAATACTTTTTGATTATATATTATAATGTAAAATGAGATGCATGCATTTCTATCTGGGTCAAATGTCAAATGTAATACGCCGTAATTATGTCATAGTACAAGAAATGTACACGTTACTTTTTCTTATAAGGTGAAGATGATATTTGGGAGAATAGTTAACTGAACCAACTGGGTCGTATAAGTATCTGATATAATTTAACGACACGGATATGCCGTGCCTTGTACGACGGCGTATGCTGATGACGGGAAATTATAATAGCAGATTACCAGCGCATAAATATTGGACGAATGTATGCTGGTATCGTGTTTATTCGTATATACACGAATCAATGCTTCCTTGTCGTATCGATTAGTACGGGGGCGTGCGACGATGTAGCGAGATAGCGGACGCTATCTCGCGATGAAATTAATTTAATGACATCGCGTTTCAAGCCGGAGCTCTTCGGAAACTAACGAATGAAGGGGTGAGCGAGTTATCGATAAATCGCGAGAACACGTTGTACGTCGTGTGAAATTCACAGACATCGAGTTTCAAGCCGGCCGCGATGCTCTTCGGAATTAACGAATGAAGAGATGAGTGAGTTATCGCAACAACGCCTCGTGTGAAATTCACGGCTACGTGCTTTTCCGTCCTTCGGAAGCGTCCAATTAAATTTATCAAATCGGTATATCTTCTACGGCGAAAAACATCAATTTACGTTAATTTAGGACGGGAAATCTCTTTTTCGCGTAACATCGCGAATAGCCGACGATCGTATTTCGACATTCGAGGCGTTTGATCTTCAGGAAGTTGTAATGTTTCATCCCTTAATTTTAACGAGGATCAGCGCCAAGTGCTTAGAAAGCTTACGCGAGAATGGCAACAGTAATGAATCATCCCGTGCAGTGATAAAGGCCCTTGAAAGCGACGATTACATTACGTAATTGCAAAACAGTATTAGTGTTGCGGAAATTAACAAGGTTAGACAATCTTATCGAATTTTGCCAGTGTTCTTGGATAACATATCGTGCGTGCAAACGTATCTGTGCGCGTGTTGTATATATGTATGAGGTTTATTTATTTTTTATTACTCCACTCTGGATTGCGGTAGAACTTCTCTTCTAGCTTTTGTTACAAACATATACCTATTTCGTTTTAAATACGGATAGTATACATCACTAGTTTAACTACAAAAATTATATAGACTTGTGAACCATATATAAGAACAATTTATATTGTTATTATACAGAATTATTGATTCAATTATATCAATTCAAAATTTATCTTTTTTTACTCTGATTTGTTCGATAATAATTATCATCAGGCAATATCTATGATCATAATTGTTAATCGTAATTTTTTGAATTATAATAAACTTTTCTTACATAATCACTCTCACACCACATATCACAATAAATTTTTTGGGTGAAATTTTCACCTTATTATAATATCTGTAAAAAGAATTGCATTACATTTTTTGGGGTGCTCTGCTTAAATTAATTATTTTTTAAGTTAAATCGTGTGCCATGTATAAACAAAATTATCACATAAGATAAGGAAGTAATTTAGAATCTGTACTATTTATCTTTTATATATGCGGTTCGTACACGGAAATGGAACGTATCATATTCCGGAAAACGAGTATACGTACAACAAATTATAAAATAAAATGCTGAATTTTCCTGTACTATTATTCTACATTTTATTACATATGTATATTTTATTGTAGATTTATATGCTCGCATGCAAAATGCAATTACATCTTTAAATGACCTATATTTTTTATCACGTTTAATCGATGTTGTTCTTTATTACGTACAAGAGAGCTTTCGAGTATTTTTGAAAAAAGAAAAGGATATTAACACGAGCTCGAACACGAGGGACAATTAAGAGGACATTAAGAAATCTCTCAATTATTAACTTGAGAGATTTCTTAATTCATTGAGTTCTATTAAGGTCTCTATTGCTTTTTTGTTTTAAATCTTTGTATAACTCGAGTTCTAATCAACATTTTTTAACTGCAAATGATATTTAGGGATCAAAAGAATTGCTCTTTCTAATTTAATCGACGATGAAGTAAGATATCTGAAAAAAAAAACGATATAAAAGTTAAAAGTGCAAGAGATAAAAGTAAGTGACCTTTTTATTCACAAATATTTAACTATAATAAATGATTTTGTCTATCTTTTTAGTAGAATAAATTGATATAATTAATATATTTGTGTGATATATAAAATCTACAAAAATTCTCAAAGAGAGGATAAAATTATTTATAAAAGATATTATATCGATATACAATTACATCGATAACTACTAATATCAATTTATTCTACTCAAGAAGGTAGACGAAATTATTTATTAGTTATATGTGAATTTTATATGTATATTTGTCAGTAAAAAAGTCACTTACTTCTTTACCTCCATGCTTTCAACCGTTTTATATTTCTTCTTTCAGATATTCCATTTCATCGCCGATTAAATTTTTGGAAAGAGCAACTCTTTTTACCGCTAAATACTAATTGCGGTCTAAATATTTCGATTAAAAGCCGAGTTAAAAGGATTTAAAACAGAAAAGCGTGTAGGGACCTTCTGGACTTATAATGGATTAATGTCACTGTCAACATATATTATCATTTGCATTATTCAGTTTGTATTATCTCGTGCATTTTTTTTAGATTGTTTGCAAGGATTGATCGATATCCCATTCATTTTTTATTGACTTTCGTTATTGCAGCGTAGCCGAATGTGCCGTGGAGCGAAGTGGCGTATGCAGGCTAGATAAGGGTCTCGCCCGACTTAGGGAACCGGGCGGTATGGGTTTGCCGCGTTTCTCCCTGAAGAGATACTTTTTCTACGTGCTATGTCTGACGGGCACGTTGCTCATCGTGCTGAATCTTCTGCAGGACGAGAAATGGCACAGTATGCGGCCACATCCTGGCCAGCCGCAGTCCGTTCGAGTTACCGGCGACGGGCCAAAGGTACATGCAAAATTATTAATTGTCTTACAATTAGATTAGTCGACAGGAAAGTCATCTGATCATACATGGGGAAAATACTGTAGTAAATTATGTACAAAGTATTTCTGTTTACAACAATCTACTTTATAAATCTAGAATACAAAATAACGATATTGCAATATTAATTACATTTTTATTAATCACATTAATAAAAATTGTAATAATGAACATTTATTACCAGTTTTTGTTTATTTCAAAGACAATTGAATGATACTTTTTTAAAACAAAACTCTTGTGCATTACTAATTGTAATTTTAATTTGTAAATGTTTTAAACTGTTATGGACGTATGTAAGAATTTGAAATATATTACAACATTTATATAGTCAGTTAAATTTGCCTAAAAATTACTATGCTGATATTGTAATTTTTATTATAATAAAATTATATAAGCATAGAGTTTTTTTAAGCTTATTGTAATCTACTGCGGTTGCTACGCTAAATATATTGCTACCGCATCTTTTGATAAAATGGGAGAAAGAGAGAGAAAGAGAAAGAAAAAGAGAAGGAAGTGTTTCATTATAGTAAAATATACAGTATGCTAAAGGCAACTGTGTTCAGATTTTACTGATCGCTTTCTCATTTTAATGGAATTTAATCTCTGTCTTAAATCGTACTTGAGAATTTTCGAATTATAATTACAGTAATAGTCCTTTTCGAAAAATATGAAACGTACATAACATTTTAAAACAAAAATATTTTGACTTTATAAAAATATAATATAGATAATAATTTGTTCTCATTACGTCGATGTATTTCATAAAAGTTTTTATTACAATTTTTGCTACAGTTTTTTTCCTGCGAGGGATATGAAATACCCCGCTGTATAGTTCATAGTTCATTTATTCATAGTTATAGTTATTTCTGCAGTACCGATTGTAATTGCAAATCGATATTGTTTTGGAAGAAAACGGCACAAGAGTGAGTCACCTTGATATGTACGGATGCAATAGTTTTATTGATCGTGGTCTTATCTATCTAATCGCGTTTGACATATCGGAAAACTTGATAAAGATGCACTAGCTCAGTGTATATTTCTCGCTTATAATATATGTAATATTTGTAATCATATAAGCGCTAATAGAGTTTTTTTTAAGATTATTATAATCTACTGCGGTTGTTGCTATGCTAAATATATTGCTACCGCATTTTTTGATAAAATGGAAGAAAGGGAGAGGAAGAGAGAGAGAGAGAGAGAAGGAAGTGTGCGAAATGTAAGCGATAATGGCAGGAAAATGAATCACGGCTAAAGGAATAAAAACGAATTTCACTCGCAGATGAAACCCGATTGGCCTTTGAAATCGAAGAAGCCGACGATGCGAGTATTACGCACTCGGGAGCGAGTGAGGAAAAGACTCTCGTCCGAGGTACGGTCAATTGTAGCGTCGATTAATCCCAAAACGACATGTACACGGAAAAACATTCCAAAAATACAACGAAACCTTGCAAGTCTTTCGCATTCTTAGATACGTGTTAATTCCAGAAATTCCAATGATGAAAGTATATGTATAATACATTAGATGTACATATTATAATACATAGATGTACATATAATAAACATATTATTATCGCGATTATTCCCACGAAATCCTGTTTGATATCGTTACTTTTTCCGTGTGTCGTCTTGCTTGTTCCTGCGCTTTAAAAGAGTACGGTGCGTATGATTGCTTTTCGAACTTAGTGGCTTCCTCTTTTTCGACTGAGCTTAGCATAGTGCGAATACATCGTGTAATTTATGGCCAAATGTACAATGAAGAAGATTATAATGTTTCGAACACAAAATGTGAATAATAATTTTTATGAGATTCAGCGATTGCAAATAAATTGTAAGTGAAAGAAACATCGTTTTAAATGTCTATTTATACTTCAGACGTAATTATTAGATATAAATATGGTAAAATTTGATTCGAAGATTATTAAAAATATCATCGTAGCTTGTTTAATGTTTATTTTGTTAAATACTTGATAGGAAAACTGTACAGATAATTAATGCTTCAGATCATGAAATGGAAATTCTTATATCGTGGTATGCGTTAGATTGGCTTAATAGTTCAGCCTTGATAGTCATTGCCTGTAGCAGTATATATATTGACTTATTTTTTTCTAATTATCCATATGTGAGACGAGAAAGTTTTGTTTCAACATTTTCTTGTCATTCTTTGTATCATATATTATCTATAAGTAAAAATGTTAGAGAAAAAAGCTTTTGTGTTCGTCCATGCATAATATTATGCTTAGAAATTTTAAAAGTTGTTACTTAATTAATTGCATGAATTTTTATATTTGCTGATAGAACTAATTTAAAAAGTGACATGTATTAAGGAAAACTTAAATTAATGAATTATTATGATTATTTAAGTATTATAAATAGCAGAAAAATAATGTATGTAGATCGATTTATTATCGCAAATGTCATCAATACTATCAATACATCTATTATAAAATTTGTTGAATGCGACATTATTAATAAATTTCTAGTTTAAGAACAATAGATCGCAGTATTGTCTTTTTAGTTGCAGCAGAGAATGACAATATTATATAAAGATTATTTTTTTGTTTATTTATGTAAGTCTTTTTCATTTGAAGGGATTGAATATAAATGGAACCGCGAGCTTGAGCGAAAACTCGATAGACTTGGATGCAACGCGAAGACCTTGGTACATGAAAGGAGGAACCAGAAGACCTTATCCAGCGATAAGAACTCGCAATACTGGCAGAAGATTGGCTCAATTGTGGCCGGAGGAAGATGCTTACGATGATCGAGTGACCAATCAGGTAATTCAATTGCACAAGAATTTGTGTGTGCGGAATTACATACTTAAAGATTTAATAGATTGATCGATTTAAACTTAATTTTCCTTAACAAAAATATCGAAGAGAATTAAAAACGCCAGGGAAAATGTTATTGTGTTAAATTATTTTTTTATTTTATTTTATTTTATTGAATCACGATTTGTTATTATATTATTGAATTACATTGTTAAATTCTTTATTTCTCAGCAAAATATTGGGAAAACTCGAATTTTCACGTTTTCACCACTCTTATAATGGACACAACAATGTAAAAAAAAGAACTTTAACTCTTTATAAAAAATAAACTCAAAGCATTTACATCATACATTTACAAACGAATATAGGAATTTCGTAGATTTTAGTTTTTGTAGTGATGTCGAATAAAATTTATTACAAAATTTATACTGGAATTTTAAGAATTAAAAATATAATTACAAGATTGATTTCAATACTCGTTGACTATTTAACGTTATATGTAGATAACAAAATACATTTTATTAGCAAAAGCTAGATCGTTTTGTAATTTAATCGATAGCATTCGCTTAACCAATAGTGCGTAGACATATACTAATATTGTGACTAATTTTGCAGCTAATGTTCGTGCCACCCGATTACAACAGAACAGGTGGTGAGCATCCATTAAAGAAGATAATGATTCCTCACGGGATGGCCGAGGCCAAAGTCGGTCCTGACATTTTCTTCCAACAACGCTGCCCGGTGAACACTTGCACGATTGTCCGCGACAATCCGGACAACGCCGATCTCATTCTATTTAAGGATTACATCACGCACGTGGGACGAAGATCTTACAATCAGGTAAATCAAATGCAACGATAAGTAACGTTAATTTCTGCGACTGACCCATCGTAACTTCGCTCATATTACGCATACATAAGAGAGGATTTATTGCTTTCCTGATAAGAATTATATTACAATTTTCGGCAGGTGTGGATGCTGTATTTTTTAGAATGTCCTTATCACACGCAGAGTGTAAAGAACGCCCTTATCAATTGGACCGCCACGTATCGGCGTGACAGTGATATAGTGGCACCTTACGAGAGGTGGCAATATTATGATTCCAGTGTCACACAGATCTCACAAACGTTTAATTATGCGGCAAACAAAACGAAAAAGGTAAGACGATTAAATTGATCTTAAGGCTTTAGTAAATATTTTAATTGTCTGCAAATCAAAATAATTTCTGATATATATTTGTATTCTTTATAAAATAAGTGTACTAGTAAATAACAAATCTTTACTATATTTATTTCTGTGGTCAAAATAATAAAATAATAGATAATTATATTTTTGAAATATAGAAATAGCTTTTATTTATTTAGTACTTTTTAATAAAATACGGTTTTTACTTATTAAATTCATGCGAAAAATATTATAAGACACAAAAAATCCAACTACACCGTATATTGGCACATTTTTTTTATTGTTATCATAATGCTAATGACTTACTTAATATGGTTTATTATTTAGTTGTAAGCTTAAACGAAGTTATTTACCAGTAATGGCTTTAATTCATTATACCAATACCACATTAAATTTTTTTAACTTTAAATAGTATAAATTTTATATAAAGTTAAATACAACTTTAAATTTTAATTAATATCTAAAAAACATATACAAAAATAATATTTACTGGATAATAAAATAAACTTATCTATTCTTTAATCATGATTTATTATTGTAATTAATTTTCCGCAAGAAATAGAAACATTATTCTCAAGTCGAAATTAAATCAAAATAAAATGAAGTACATAAAAATGGAAAGTATAAGAATAAAATTTCTTATCAAAAGTTTTTTCTGCCATGTATATGTTACAGTTTTATAAATACTTATACTTTTCGAGAGCGTTGTTCTCAAGTACGTTATTTTCGCTGTTGTTGAGCATAGAGTAAACTATCACATATGACATTCGCCTTCTTCTGCATCGCTGTTTAATCAGGTCGCCTGGTTCGTTTCCAACTGCCATCCCCGAAATCAGCGCATGCATTATGCCAGGGAACTCTCGAAATACATCCAAGTGGACATTTACGGTGCGTGCGGCAGCCTACGCTGCCCGCGGTCGCAGTCGCAAACGTGCTTTGACATGCTCGACGAGGACTACAAGTTCTATCTCGCGTTCGAGAACTCCAACTGCAAAGACTATATCACGGAGAAGTTCTTCGTTAACGGACTTGGGTATGTGTGATACTGTGATGGTATTTATACTATTCATTGCTCTCTCTCTCTCTCTCTCTCTTTCCCTCTCTTTCTCTCCCCGTCTTCCTCTCACTCTCGCTCTCACGTTGGTGCACACAATCCATACAGAGAGTCGCGGTATTTCAGATACGAGCAGCGAATGTAAGTCGACCGACTTAATACGCTCGATCATTTTACCCAGAGGTCGGCAACCTTTGCCAACTTGTGCGGTATCTCGAATAAGGCGGTCGCGTGCCAACTCGCGTTACCTAATCTTCTCCACTCGCGTAATGGACAGAAACGCGTGCTGCTCGCGCGGCTATTAATTAAGCTCCCGAACTGGATGCGCCCGCGTTAACTCCCAAGCGTGAAACATGCGACATGATATGGACCCTTTCGTGACACAATCGCTTTCCTCCTCTCGCGACTATAATTACCACTTCTTATTATTATCATCATCACGAACCTGTTTTCCTTCCGGGCGTGCAGGCACAATGTTCTGCCCATCGTGATGGGCGCCCATCCGACGGATTACGCGCGTAGCGCGCCATACCGTTCCTACATCCACGTGGACGAGTTCGAGTCGCCGAAGGAGCTCGCCGAATATCTGCATCGGCTGGATCGCGACGACGACCTGTACAACTCATACTTTCGTTGGAAGGGCACCGGCGAGTTCATCAATACGTATTTTTGGTGTCGAGTATGCGCTATGCTGCACGACGACCGTCCGCCGAAATATTACAAGGACGTGAACGAGTGGTGGCGAGGGGACGGCGTGTGCACGACCAGCTCGTGGCGGGAAAACGACGTCGTGCGTTCACCGAACACCTGAGGAGACGAAATCGCCCCGGGAATACGTTTAGAGGGCTCTTCCGGCGGCCACGGGGAGTTCCGTGCGTACGTGCGTGCGTCCGCCCACGACACGTTGCTCAATTTCTACAAACGATTCCGATTCTTCCAAAACAGAACATTGCCTGAGTCTAAGAGGCGGCCGGAAGGTTCAGAGAACGTTTATTGTGCTTTCGCATCTAACAATAAGCGGGTTGCTCGAGGCGGATCACGATCGCCCGAAGACGTTGGATCGATCGCAAAGTTTCGAAACGAGGTCCTGACGAGGCGCGAAAAGACGCGTGACCTCGCACGACCTCGTTTCGCGGGCACTCGAGCCACTCTGAAGAAGGTATCAATAAGACCCTCGTCGAAAGTGTCACGCGACTTTTCATCATTCGGCTGCTTTTAGGGGTAATCGAAAAGCAACGACTTGACGATACGAAGCTTCGCGGTGTTGCGCAAGCGAAGTGGCTTTTACTCGGCGATCGAGATGCGGACGCGGATAAACGGCAAGGCAAAGAAATGTCTCAAGGTCTAAATGAGAATGCTCGTTTGCGAGAAGGATTGCGCGCGAATTTTTTTCAAGGAGGGCAATCTGTGTGCCTAATTGTCAAATCTTCCAAAATAACATTTCTATACACCTTTTTCGGATGATAAACAAAGAATTGAGGCAGGCGAGAGGTGATTTTATGAGAATAGCCACGACGGACCCCTGAGAGGTCATTTTACTTATCTACGACGGAATTCGTTTGGGGACAAAATTTTGCGATGTTCACAAAAATTTGAGTAGACGTATGGAGGGCGCCGTAAAATAATACAATACGTATCACGAAGACAAAGTGTGATATGCGTTAGTCCAGAAGACTCGATTCTCGCTGTGCATTTAGTACTGAATTGTATTGCTTATGATCCTAAGCTTTATCTGTGCAATTTAGAAAGATACGCACGATCGCAGACACTTTAGATGGAGAATTAGGATTACGTTTGCTATTAAATGTGCGATGAGAATATATGGGTTGGTATATGTGTTGGTATATGGGATGACCCCGAATCACCGGATAATCTTCCAACTACATGTACTAGAGGACCAATTACGAAAGATAGTGGTTTTAAGAAAAGAAAACGTTAACATCGAAAATTACGATGTTAATTAGCATTGAAAATTGAGCATTTCTAACAATTTAGACTTTGATTATGTAAATAGTATTGAGTTGATTCATAAAAAAAAATGAGATCCGCTACACATAATTACTGAATTATTTCTTCCGAGAAACCAGTATTATTTACGGTATTTAATTATTTTATCTGCTGCGAATAATTTGTATCATTTACAAATCAGTATTTATACTGTTATAACGGTTTTTAAATATAAGCATTCAGTTTGTTGAATAAAACAAAAAGCACATTTATGAATCAACCCAATAAAATCTCATTTCTCAATCGATTTTATCTTGACAAAAATTTTAAATTAAGCTTATCTATGTCAGTAATTAAGTTGATAACTAATTACAATGATAAATAAAAATGCGATAAACATTGCTAAAACGCGAGTCAAAGTTTTGCAAATTTATCACAAGAGCTGTAGCTGGAAGGACACTCGGTGGAGAAAGATCTAAACCGCTAGATAAATAACTAAAATCTAATAAAAGAGAGAAAATTAGCAATTGCGAGATTTGCGTGTAACTTAAAAGAATAGTGGCGTCTAAAATCGAGTGTAAACCGCGTATTGTTTTGTAAAGCAATTTGCGAGCTTTCATCGAGGAGGAAGAGAAAGCCCGCTACCTTTTGTAGAGTGAGGATTACTGTTCAGTATTTAATATTATTGTTCCTTCTTGCGAATTCTGCGAGGGGATCTCTTATCGTTGTACGTTGTAAGTGAAAAAAATTCATGTGCATTCAGATTAGGTCACGTGTAAAAATTGTAGTAAACTTTACTTTTCCGACAATAATTATATACAATAATAATTTCCTGTAAATAACTCATACATTTGTGTATTTCCACTTGTGAAATCGACAGAATGCAGGATTTGTAATAGAATTTATAGAGTTCTTGAATGTAATTAGAATGTTAATTAGTATGTGAATCCTTGTATATTTAATAACTTGCATTTATATTTTTGAATTGAAAGAATGCATGTATTTGTATATTTTGCGAATCAAAGCGCATTTATTTTTGAGCTACGTAGTATTTATTGAGCGTACGAATAATATCGCTCACGTAATAAGCGCGCGTGAGTTTATAAAATATTTAAAAGTCTTATCCTTGAGTGCACACGAATTTTGTTATTCAATAAGTCGTTTTGTCGAAGTTCGCAGAATCTAGTCAAGAAGAAGCTCAGTGAAGTATTTTCGAATATAATTTATACTAATAGTATTATATACAGCAAGTACCTGTTTGAAGTAATTCCTATTATAGTTTTTCTTTTCAACTGAATTGATTTTGAATTGAATCAATTGCCCGTGCGGGACACAGCACGTATCGTCGCACGACGTATAATCATGTTCACTCCGTGGCTAGTGTCAATTCGAAAACAACGACTTCCGGTTTGAACACTAGTCTAGCTCAAACGTAGCTCAAGCTTGGACGAATTTAGTCCAGAGAAAAGACAGAAGCACCGAAAAAAAAAACATGAAAGCGGAGCGCAAAATATATATTTGAAACGCACGAAATGTAAACACGTAAAATCACAATTTAGTCACCTCGAGGAGAGTTTAACCACCGATCTCGAACGGTTCCTACATTATAAATTATTCACAGTGCGCACAAGCAGTATAACTAGATATTTAGGTAAATAACTAATTAAACGATTAGTCGAAGTCGACCATACCAATTGACACCGAGAAGATGTGCATATCTGGAATATCGTGGATAACCGTTTCTTCTTTTACAGTATCCAAGTTATGTTTACTCTGTTTTAGACAGAGATATTATATCTTAGCGATTATTAATTTTCATACCGATTGATGTGCTTCAGCGAAAGTTACTTAAATCAATTAAATCGCGACTTCAATTAGTTGCGTGCGAAAAGGCATTTGTACAATCTGACATTATAAGTATTAAGTTAAAAATTTATTATTTATGTTATGTTATATTATATGAACTTAATCAGATTCCTTTTCGTAAATACGCAACTCGATATATTCCTGTTAATTTATACACGTTTTTGACATCAATCAAAAACGGGGCAGAACAGCGAAGTCTGGGCTGTAAGAAGTTCTTAATTGCATTGTTAGGTTTGTTAACGATTGGTGCTGCCTGTAACGATTGGTGCTGCTGTACGACGTATGTGAGGTGTGTGTACGTCGACGACGAACTCCCGATTGAAGCGGCCAGTGTAGACCCGAATATAAGTACCAAACATTAGATTTATGTAAGCAGCAAAAAGGGCGCGAGAGAATAACGCACGCTCGACGTCGAGATATATCCGTGGCGAAATATGTGATAAATAAATGTTTCTCGAGTATATCGTCGATGTTATACCCTCGATGTGCGTAAATTGTAAAATGATAATCGAGAAATTGCTGAAACTAAATAGCTGCTAATTCGTAATGAATGGATGAAAGGAAATTAATTAAATGCTATCATGCGGAAGAATACATCATTTGTTAGCAGATGCAAAATTATAATGCGAAAACTATACACATTTCTTAAAGCGATTCGACTCGATCAATATTTTTGTCCGCCCCAAATTCAACGATGAATATACGAGATGTATTATTACTTATTCTCTCGGTGATTGCCCGTTGTCAGTCTCTAGATAGCACATTTGTAAATAGTAGCATGTACGAAGGTCATGATATTCCCGTAATGTAAAGAGAAAGAAACACGTCACCGCATGTAACATTGAATATGTCGATCGTGGTAGATAATAAAGCTACGCGAGACAGTATTCGCCTTGGCGAAACGTGAAATCGGTTCAAGTTCAATCGCAGCTCCGAAATAGGTGTTATTATTCGGTTTCGTAATGTCGGCAAATCAATATCGAAGTCGGAGAGTGTATTCAATGCGCAATATTGTTCGTTCAGACTTTACATTCGAAATCGTCGTCGTCTTGATGCAACGGTACAGCCAATTTTGAAATCCATTGTTTCGACGTGTAACGATTGTGGACCGACTTCACGTATCGAATTCGGAATCAAGTACTATTTCGCACACAGCTCTAGTAGATAATGCATTCGAATCAATATTGAAAATTTGTAGATAAAAACGTGACAGGTAACGTGGCTCGTTTGGGCGCGAACGCGCTTTATTATTATTTTTTAATCCGACATCGTCTGTACTCGGCGAGCCGCGATTAGTGCCATAATGTTGTAAGGTCGTGAAAAAATTAATCAAAAATCGTGTCGTTGTCTTAACCGTTAACATCCACGTACATAAATTTTCCGCAATTAAGCGCGGCGGAAAATCCACGCAGACATTATCCCATTATAATTTTTCAGAATATACATGTGCGCATACGAAAAATTAATTGTGACGTGAAAACTATACATATATACGTCGAAATGCAATTGTTCGTAAAATTTTGTTGACAAAGAAAATTTGAGCTGTTTTCTACAAAAGGCTTGTGTACAATTCTTATTTTTATACACGATGACTCGCGACGAAATCAATTTCGTGGTTCATTTTTTTTTTCTAATGACATTGATATTTCAATATGTCTGGAATCGTCGTTTTCATATCTTTTCTATCATGCGATGTTTTACTTATTGTTAGCGTAGCAACGTTAAGTTTCATGGTTCATATGTCATATATGTGTTCATATTCATATATATTAGTTATATCGACTTTTATGCGCATTCCTGACCTAACAAATAAAAACGAACACTATTCTTAATTTTATTGATTTTTCTCGACTTCCCACCATTCCTCTCAAATGCGAAAATTATCAAAGCAGGCAGTGAATTTTTACTTTTTTATTTTGGGATTACAAAGCTATGGCACAAACTATGCATTACGGTACGTCATGTATAACTTCTGGAGAGATACGCAGTATTTGTGAAATATTCCATTTTTATAATAAAACAGGGTAAAACAGCATAGTAGAACAGGTCGACCGGCAGAATAATACGAAAAATAACATCAGAGTTGTAAAGCACAAAGAATATAAAAACTTTAAAGCAAACACGACAGCTTACAATTGTTGTTGAGACCATAACAGTACCAAACAGTAATTCGTAAACATTTATTAAAAAAAACTGAAAACTTTGACCAGAAAAGCAATTTTATATACATAAGTTGGTTCTTTACGTTGAAATACTTTTTCAAAGTATGCATGTTATCTTTCAGTATTCAAGTATCTAATTAAAATGCATCAGTTTTTCTGCGAAAATTATGTTTTTTACAATTACAATCAATGGTGAATAGCACACAGATAGCAGTCGCTACTCTTTTATAAATCATGGTTTTACCAATATGCAAAATTATAATTACACGAATACAAAGAATTTGATTGCAACGTCTACAACGATATGAAAGATGAGTGATGTCTTTTGAATGAGAGCCATCCGGAAAAAGGGAGACACGAAAGAGAAGTCATTTATTTATAAACAAGTATAAATTCGAAAGGTATATACAGAAGGAAGATACACGGTAAGTCTGACTCCTATAATTTATAAAACATATATCGACATCACATTAGCGCTCAATAATGCTATCGTCTACAGTTCATTTTTTACGATTCCGCATGTAAATTTCATAAATTTTATCGGAAATTTTCAACGTCTCGTGTACATGAACATTCCTTCTCGTCGCCGGGACGAAGGATTCACCTGTAAATGTCAGAGGTAGCACGACTCTTACGTCAGGGAAGAGAGTTTAATCACGGTGAGAGAGATCCACAAATTAGAAGTATACAGGGTGACGTTGCTGAAGTTGCTGAAACTAAATAGTTTATCTTGTAATGAAAAATAAACAGAATTAAGTAAATTAATGAACGGAATTAAATAACTACTCTGCAAAACAATTCGTTTTTATTAGCATATAATGCTAAAAAGAATATACATGCATGTATAAACTTGTAAAAATAAACGTTAGAAATAAAAACAAAAAAGTTGCTGGTAGCACGGTTAACCCTTTCGCTTCTAACGCCGGCTATAGCCGGCATAGTCGTATTGGTACCAACTCCGCTTGTAGCGTATTAAATACAAAGTTTAAAACAATGATAAAATATAATTTTAAATAATTATTGTTCTTATGTAAATCCCGTTTTATTTTTATGCTTGGAAAATTATATCTTTAATAACGAATCTTAGACAATGAAGTCACACTACAGAGCACCTCGTTGCTCCAAAGCGAACGACGCCGCCGTAGCGAAAGGGTTAAAGTACGTTCAAATCTCGATATAGCCGGTCATTTCCATAAAAGAAGTTTACTTGCAAGTTATTACTGTTAGAAAGTGCATTCAATAGTTTTCGAAAGTTTCTTATTGCGCAAGTTTAAATGATCATTATTGCCAGCCGAATTGTTGGTTTTTTTGTATACTTGTATACCTTTATACGTGTATATTCTTTTTGCCAATAAAAATAACGGGTTTCTTATATATATAGTGATTTATTTTGTTCTACCCAATTATTGCAAAATAACAGCTGTTTCGTTTCAGCAACTTCCCGATTGTCACCCAGTATGGTACAATGGTGTTATGCTTTATGCTTTATGTGGAGCACCGGAGCGAAGTGTCCTCATGAGTTAATAATGACTAATAGCGCGATGGCAAATGAAGCTTGACAGATGCATGCGCGCATATAAGGCGATTTGACGATTCCATCGTACGTGTCCTGCGTGTCTAATGTAAACATCGGCGAGTTCGAGTAGGATTCTCTCGCATGTGTCATCGCGTGTGCGTAGTGCGTATCATAGTGCGGATCCTATTTCCGAAGTAATTTGCATTTCGGTACGTCTACCTTCCGCGTCTATTAGAGTATTAGGATTCGCGTTTGAAATCCATCCACCGCGAGATACTCAATAGCGTCTGACAGCGCGCGCGGTGACACATTTAACGTTTAATATCACTTAGAAGATTTCTCAGGCCTGCGGGAGCGAAACGTCCTGATTTCTAACGAAATAAATAGGGACTCTATAAACATCCCGTACATGACTACGTATACTACATGGGTAAATACACGTGTTTACCCGACGTCGTTATCTGGGTCAGTTCAGGTCGTCGAATTTCGGGACCATTCGGAGGAAAGATTCCTCTAAGCGTTTTCGTTGTGTGAAAGAGAACTCCTCCTCGACTATTTATTACGCGTAGCGGAGAGACCCGTTTCTGTGCACTTGTCTCAAATAAAATAGAAATAAAAATAACTGATGGACTCTAAATCAGGACCAGCCGGCGGGCGAACGAAATCTACGAAACTCCCGCTTGTGTCTCCAAACTCTCTCGCCGCTAAGTTAAATTACCCGAATATTCTGACAAATAGCATATTACCGCGATAGAGATTTCAATGTCACGACCACCAATCTTCTTTTAATCATTGAATTGAATCAAACGCTTGCTTATTCTTTAAACTTTCAACAATAAAAAAATTTATTTTTCCGAGGATACATGTACATTATTATATTTTTTCTCGTTATATCAACTCAATAAAATTTTATAAAAGTAAATATCTTTTTTATGTAAAAAAAAAAACAATTTTTCATGAACTGTAAAACGTAAACACGACCAGCGCTAGTGGTACATCTAAAGATTATTATTAGAGAGATGTAAATTTAATTTTTATGGCAAAAATTCCGTTATACTGATCCCGTATTTGTCGCGCATATATTTTTCCCAATTTCCAAAATAATCGTTGTTTTTAAGCGCTGTATGCTGCTGTATTATTACGTGCTTCGTAGAATTCATCACATGTTCATCCCATCTAAAAATAATTAAGCTGTGAATTAGTACGTCTTGCGAAATATCAAATTAATTTCTTCTTGCAAAACATTCCACAAATTATATATTCTTATATTTTCTTCGTTGCAAGACTAATAATATGTCCGTCGTTAAGAAAAATGTAACATTCGTTTAAAGACGGAAAGCGGGACATTTGTTTTGCGCCCACTTGCTAATCTTTTCCTTACTCTGTCAGCGACTGTTTACTTCTCCAATCTTGGTACCATGCTCGATCCACGTTAACATCACTCGAATATACAAGTTGAAGCGATAACTCTACCGCAGCTATTGATATCATATACGCCGGGATAGCGCATAAGCTTTCATCCAGCATAGATAAATCGATCTAAAAAAAATATGCTTATTTGTTTTTGTGCACAGTTTACATACTAAAGCTGAATCACTGTATATTTATATTTATAATTACCATGTAAGAGCCGCAACAATAGATGCGCTCCTTTAGCTCCTCATCATCCGGTCTAATAATGTCTCGATTTACATTTATGTCATACCACACTAAGATGTACGGATCAGCGAATTGTGTGTTAAACCTAACAGCGGCAAGAATCTTTCTCTCATACGTTAACAAATTATTTTCCTCATACTTGTGCCAATTATTTGCGAATTTAAGTACTTTTGTTGCCTAAAATTCGATTCCGTTAGGTATTTAATGAATTTGTATTAAAATTATAATTATTTAAACCTAATTATGATAACATTTTCCTGCAATCTTTCCTCCGAACAAAAAGTTTTATTACCGATGGTATCTTTTGCTCAGGTGCTTCTCGCTTGAGAGTGATCCAAAGACACGCCAGACATAATAATTGTATATCACTTATTTCCACCAAAATTCGATCAATAGCTACATTAAACAGCTTGACAGTCTGATAAACGATATGCTGCGAGTAGTTGCAGT